>NW_021825697.1:2500-14949 GCF_006345805.1 Octopus sinensis | reverse complement strand
CACAGATGCCCAATGAAATGACGGGCAATATTGTGTATGATATACTGGTGTAGTAGTTCAGAGTGCAAATAAATTGACATGCTATTAAAACGTTTGTAGCATGACTTCAACAGCTGAATATCTATTAATTTTTATTTATTACATATACGTACATACTTATACACACACACACACGTGCACATACATATAGTGTAGGCGTGTTTGTTCGAGTGTATGCTTAATCATAACTTCATTTAAACACAAGTGATTCATTACCCGGTTATACTTAATATATATATATATATATATATATATATATATATATATATATATATATATATATATATATATATAATATATATATACACGTTAAATCACATTTTATAATCCATAGAAATAATTATAATCAATGTTGGAAAAATAGAAAATACGCATTTTGAATTACCGTTAATTATTCATTCTTCAGAAAGAATGATTTTTCAAGTGACCAAATGCCAGTTTAACAGCTTTATCTATTTTCTTCTCTGCACACATTTTACGGTAACAAGATGTTTCATTATCTTAATCGCGGTGAATGAGCATACTTCTGTCGACATTCGGATGCAGATGCTATTAATTGTGCATTTTTTGACTCTTTGCAGACTCTATATTTCGAGAAAAATCAAGTTGTTTTCTTCGCTGCTCTTTTCCACTGTGGGACATCTTCCCTTTCTTAATATCGTCTTCGTTCTCCATCTCCTCTTCTCGTCGTCGTCGTCGTCGTCGTCGTCGTTGTCGTTATCCTTTCACTTAGTTGTCTCACTCTTTTTTCTTTTCTCTCATTTCTTTCTTTCTTTCTTTCTTTCTTTCTTTGTTGTTTTTGTTGTTGTTGTTGTTCTTGTTCTTCTCCTTCTTGTTCTTCTTTTTCTTCTTCTTGTTCTTCTTGTTCTTCTTCCTCTTCTTCTTCCTCTTTACCTCGTCGACTTCTCACTCCTCTCTTCTTCCTCATTTTCTTTTTTCTTTCTTTCTTTCTTTCACTTTTCTTCTCGTTCATATCGTCGTCGTCGTCGTCGTCGTTGTTGTTGCTGTTGTTGTTGTTGTTGTTCTCCTCTTCTTCTTCTTCTTCTTCTTCTTCTTCATGCTCCTGCTCCTCCTCTTCCGCTTCCCTCTCCCACCCTCATGTCCTCTAGCCACTCGTTTCCCAATGACAACTTCGTCACTTAAATTTTCTCATTGTGAAACCAATAATTCATGAACATTTTTCCCCAATCAACATCCTCGAAGACAAACATTTTTGTCTTCATCCCAACGGCAGCAATTTTATCAATCAATGATTCTATTTACCGAATTTGTGAAGCACCTGAAATCATGAGAGCATTCAGGCAAAGTATTTTTGGAAGGTTGTTCTCATACAGCTGATTATTACGTCTTAGAATTCGTCAATATTTTCGAAGGTTTATTAAATATATTTTTTTCCTCTCTAAATTCTTGAAGAGAAATTGTTTCTTTCCCCAGTTATAACTTTACTTGCCTGTGAGAAAGTTATTGGAATATGATAAATCTTGTATGTAATTATTGTTCCCAGGTTCATGGAATGTGAGAACGATGTCATATTGCGCGGTAAAGATAGAACTGTACGTTAGTGCAAAGGTTATAAAGTAAGTTACAATGGCCAGGGGCATTGTCAAGAACCGAAAGACCTTTGATGCTAAATTATATTTTTAACAATTCTTTTGAACTTGCGGATCAAATGCGCGACGTAAAGCAGCCGCCAGCAAAACCTACTTGCTACAATACCTTTATCTTTAGTTCAGTAAGTGGAAGAGGTTATTTGTTGCTTACTCTTAAAGCGCTTGGGTTCATCGTTCGATAAATAAACGTCGGGTTTAGCTCAAAGTTCCCTTCAGCATTGCTTCCAAATAAAACGGTTAAGCAATATTTAGGTGCTTTATACGGCGGTTAGCATGCCGGGGAAAATGCTTTGCGGTATTTCGTCCGTCTTTACGTTCTGAGTTCACATTCCACTGATGTCCACTTTGCTTTTCGTCCTTTCGGAGGGAAATAAAATAAGTACCAGTTGAGTACTGGGATCGATGTAATCGACATATCCCCTCTTCCGAAATTGCTGGCCTTGTGCCAAAAGCAGAACCCGATTCTCAGGTGTTTTATAACCAGGTTGCAACGTCTCACGTCTTACCAAAATGTTATTTATGACATTTTCTTCCAGAAAAAGCCAATTTCTTTCATGTCAAACATTTGCCAATCGATCGTGAAAATTATATTCTTCGAAATTTTTTCTCTAATTATGCAAGATATTTAACTCACAGCATCTTCATTTTCACTTGCAGTTTACCTGATATTTTTCTGCGGTTCGTTCCTGTTCGAGTTGACGACGTACAACGCAGTATACAGTTCGTTGAAGTTTGTGTTCTTTTTAGTTGAAAAATAAAATGGTTAATTGCTTTGATCATAATATTGATTTGAATTGCAACGCATTTCTGATTACAAGCAACGATATTTTTAAAACTTCATCTCATTTTAGAACCTCAAATCTTAGTACAACGAATACTTAATGATGTAAGTGATTCTTCATCATTAATTTTGGCACTCATTCCTTTTGCTCTAAAGAGTTCATATCATCGACTGAAACACAACTCTATTTCAAGCTTAGCTTTTTCGTATTTAATAACACAACAAATTGTGTGAGTGTCGTGTATGTGTGGGTGTTTGTGTTTTGTATTTGTGTTTTGTGTCAGTATCACTGGAAACGTAACCATGGGAAGCCTACAGAAAAAAGGAGCAATAATAGCGAACTCGTGGAAAAATTTATAGTTGTGTGGTGGAAGTTGTTGATAAACTAATTAATCAATTACGAATAAAAGCATGAAATACCATTGGTATGAACATAATAACCATATCACAACAACAACAGCAACAAAAACAATAATAATAACAATAGGAATAAAAACTAATTTACGTTTAAATTTCACTCTATTTATGTTATTACGTTTCCGTCAGTAACTTTCGCTGTTATTACATTGTTATTCTTAAATTTCCTTAAAATTAACAACCTCCAAATTAATACACAGACACAGACACACACACACACACACACACACACACACACACACACACACCACACACACACAGATCCATGCACTCACTCAGTCACTCAGTCATTCAATCAGTCGCTCACTCATTTACTCACTCACTCAGTTGGTCAGTCAGTCACTCACTCACTCGCTCACCCACTCAGTCAGTCAGTCAGTTAGTCACTCACTCAGTCACTCAGACAGCCAGTCACTCACTCACTTACTCAGTCACTCAGTCACTCAGTCACTCAGACACCTAGTCACTCACTCACTTACTCAGTCACTCACTCACTGAGTGAGTGAGTGCATGGATCTGTGTGTGTGTGTTTGTGTGTGTGTGTGTCTGTGTATTAATTTGGAGGTTGTTAGTTTTAAGGAAATTTAAAAATAACACTCACTCAGTCACTCAGTCACTCAGTCACTCAGTCAATCAGTCAATCAGTCACTCACTTACTCGCTCACTCAATGACTCAGCCAGTCACTCACTCACTCACTTACTCACTCAAAAATAACACATACACACCCATAGATAGTTGTTAGAAAGCCGAGACAATATAATGTAATATCAGGAAATCTGATATTTCCTTAAAACTAACAACCTCCAAATTAATACACAGACACAGACACACAGACACACAGACACACAGACACACAGACACACAGACACACACACACACACACACACAGGTCCATGCACTCACTCACTCACTCAGTCACTCAGTCATTCAATCAGTCGCTCACTCATTTACTCACTCACTCAGTTGGTCAGTCAGTCAGTCACTCACTCACTTACTCAGTCACTCAGTCAGTCACTAACTCAGTCACTCAGTCACTCAGTCAGCCAGTCACTCACTCACTTAGTCACTCACTGAGTGACTGAGTGCATGGATCTGTGTGTGTGTGTGTGTCTGTGTATTAATTTGGAGGTTGTTAGTTTTAAGGAAATTTAAGAATAACACTCACTCAGTCACTCAGTCACTCAGTCAGTCAGTCAGTCACTCACTTACTCACTCACTCAATGACTCAGCCAGTCACTCACTCACTTACTCACTCACAAAAAACACATACGCACCCATAGATAGTTGTTAGAAAGCCGAGACAATATAATGTAATATCAGGAAATCTGATATTTCCTTAAAACTAACACCCTCCAAATTAATACACAGACACACACACACACGCACACACAGAGATCCATGCACTCACTCACTCACTCAGTCACTCAGTCATTCAATCAGTCGCTCACTCATTTACTCACTCACTCAGTTGGTCAGTCAGTCACTCACTTGCTCACCCACTCACTCAGTCAGTCAGTTAGTCACTCACTCAGTCACTCAGACAGCCAGTCAGTCACTCACTCACTCGTTAAGCGAATGAAACAAATGTCTGTCTTTGACAAAGGTTGGCAAAAGTCAGTCCGTGTCAAACACACACTTACAAATACACTCACACATACACTCACTCCCAAATGACACGCACATACATAGTTGTATAAAAAACCGTGCCAGTACAATCTATAAAGTCATTAAACGAATGAAATAAATGTCTTTTTTTACAAGTTATAATTATTACCTTGCGTTTCACTCTAAGTTGGTTCCTGTTTTCCGTTTCCAGCCTCTCACCTGGAATCTGCGCCGACCACAACTTCCAAATAATCATGGCGTAGGCAAGGGACATAACTAGTACAGGAACAAAGAAAAGCACAATTGAAACAAAAGTGTAGTAGATGCGTCTTGCCTTCATCGCGTTCATACTGTTTGTAACGAGAGTCCAATCGTCTGTACAGAATCGTTCCGTATGATTGGCCCATTTCGTCATGAAGAGGCGTCTGACGTAGAGCAGCGGTGCTGCCACCACAATGGCGATAATCCAGAGCAAGACAATGGCATACCAAGCACGCCGTTCTGCGATGTGTGCTTTTAGAGCGAAAACAATGCCGAAGAAGCGGTCGCATGCGATGACTGTCAGTGTAAGAATGCTGGATACGGTGGATGTCACTGCAAAATAACGAAAAATATGATAAGTCAATGTTTTGAATCTATATCGGTTGAATATTAAGACGTAAGAAAAGATAGTTCACATATAACTAGAAGGGGCTTATTCTTTCAAAGCTGAAGGTTAACAGTTTTGCGACTCAAAGTTTCTCGCTATATGAAATACTAAAAGCGACAACAATATGGTGATGCTTAAATAAAGAGAAACTTTATGTGCGTGTCTGTTTGTGTGAGTATGTGTGTGAGTGGATATATAGATATGTATATATATATGTATGTGTGTGTATATATATATGTTGTCCTTACCTTCGTAACGCGGAGTAGATGAGACAGGGACAACTGATGAAGGGGAGTATTCTTTATGTTGCATGTCTCGTTTCTCCGTTTGCTTTTTTCGTTGTTCAAAAAAATTTCGTTTTCGATGTTTTTGTTTTTATGTTTTAGTTTCTTATTGTGTTCAACGTTTTTTTTATGCCCTGTACCCATATATGCATATATATATATATACACACACATATGTAGGTAAGTACATATATGTATGTATGCATATATTTATATATTATTTATGTATTATATATATATATATGTATAATAATATGAGGGAATATTATTCCAATCTTACAGGGAAAAATTCAATTTAGAAATACTGAATCAAATATAATATATATATAATATATATATGTATATAGCAATTAAAAGAAAAACACCTTTTATCAATTCAATAATGAAAAATTAAATTATACCATTTAGAAAAATTATATCTTATAAAAAGATTAAATATAAGATAAAGCATATAATAATGATTAAGTAATGTGCAAAATAATAGTAGATAAAACGTATATATTTGGTATATATATATATATGTACAAGAAAAAAAAATGATAGCAGTAATTTCGAGATCTCGGCTTGCGTGCTGTTATTATACTGTCTGATGAAAAGAATCAAGCCCAAAATTTCGGAGTCACTGTCAAACTTATCAGTGTAAAAGTAAATAAACATATACTCACCTAAAATGTAAAATTTTCTGTTTAATATTAAATTGCTTTTATATGTAACGATACAAAACACACATTGATGTATATAGGTGTGTGTGTGTTGTTTGTATATTCATCCACGCACACATTTGAATACACACACACACTCACACACAAACACACATACACACACACACACACATATATATATATACATACAAATATAGCATATAAATTTACGTTTCCTTTCATGTCAGGTTATAAATATATAAAAGATAGAAGCATACACACATTTGTTATTTGATATGATATCGTTTCAGGCAAAATAAATATCAGTTTCATATAAAACAAAACGATGATAATATTAAAAAAATATGAAATAGCAAGAGCTTGGAATAGTCTATATGTATATATGCAGTAGCATAGACTATACTACAAAACAGAGCAGTATATGATAGGGCAGAATAAAACGTATTTATCGTCTGCAATAGGGTAGGTTGTTGTTAATTCGATATTAATATTGGAAATAAAGTTGTGAGAGTTTAGAAGTAAAATTGCAGTAAAATACGATAAAATAATTTAGGTAGACGAAAGACGAAACTTGTAATAAATGCTAACAAGGTTGTATGAATATATAATGTGTACTATTAGCTAATATTTGGGAGCGGGTAGTTTAATGGTTAGGGTGTTGCGCTCATGATTGTAAGATTTTGGTTTCGATTCCTGATGTTAGTGCGCCGTTGTGTCTTTGGGCGAAATATTGCATATCATGTTGCTGCAGTCCATTCAGCTTCCGAAAATGAATTACCTTGCAAAAGACTGATGTTACATCAAGTGAAAGACCTTTCATCATATTTAATTAGCAAACATCAGCAAATACATACACTCACATGCATATCGACCCCAGTACTTTATTATATATATATATATATATATATATATATATATATATATATACTCTTTACTCTTTTACTTGTTCAGTCATTTGACTGCGGCCATGCTGGAGCACCGCCTTTAGTCGAGCAAATCGACCCCGGGACTTATTCTATCGGTCTCTTTTTGCCGAAACGCTAAGTGACAGGGACATAAACACACCAGCATCGGTTGTCAAGCAATGCTAGGGGGTCAGACACAGACACACAAACATACACGCACACACACACACACACACACACACACACACACACACACACATATATTCATAATTGTAGTGTCCTACGCTGATGAGATAAGAAGTTGGGTAAGATATAATTATCTAGTTCTTATGCTTTCCTAAAACTTAATTTCGAAACGTACATCCGTAGGTGACTTAAAATTGTATGATAGATTGCCGTAATTTCATTCTCTCTTACCTGTCTGTGATTGCCTTTCAAGTGCTGTGTTTTCACTGAGATCTCCCTTTTAGTAGAAAGAATAGCTATAACTCTTTGACTGCTATTTCTAAATTCGGTGTGTGGTGAGGCAATTCGTTGCTAAACCCTTAATTGCTTAGTATTACTTAAACTTTCCTCGAATGAGGCTTTTACATGCCGAAATCTACTTGGTGTAATTAATGATTATTCCAAATTAATTAATTTCACCCTATATTGTTACTGATAACCATATTTCATCCCAGTAAATGACCACAGCATCTTGTCTTGGCTACACGCTGGTGGGAAGGGGTTGGTGACACAAACTTTCATTCACACTTTGAATTTGGTGATACTGGTAACGGCTTTGGCTCGCTCTGATACTGAGTTGAGATGATACCTTCTAGTATCTCGAAATTTAATATACAATTATTCATAATTGTAGTGTCCTACGCTGATGAGAAAAGAAGTTGGGTAAGATATAATTATCTAGTTCTTATGCTTTCCTAAAACTTAATTTCGAAACGTACGTCCGTAGGTGACTTAAAATTGTATGATAGATTGCCGTCATTTCATTCTCTCTTACCTGTCTGTGTTTGCCTTTCAAGTGCTGTGTTTTTACTGAGATCTCCCTTTCAGTAGAAAGAATAGCTATAACTCTTTGACTGCTATTTCTAAATTCGGTGTGTGGTGAGGCAATTCGTTGCTAAACCCTTAATTGCTTAGTATATATATATACATATATACGACGGGCTTCTTTCAGTTTCAGTCTACCAAATCCATTCACAAGGCTTTGGTCGGCCCGAGGCTATAGTAGAAGACACTTGCCCAAGGTGCCATGCAGTGGGACTGAACCCGGAACCATGTGGTTGGTAGGCAAGCTACTTACCACACAGCCAGTCCTGCGCCTATATATATATATATACACATATATATATATATATATATATATATATATATAGATATATATATATATTATATATATATATATATATATATATATATATATATATATATAATATACAAATATATATATATATGTGTGTGTGTATGCATATAGGAGTGGCTGTGTGGTAAGTAGCTTGCTTACGAACCACATGGTTCCAGGTTCAGTCCACTGCATGGCATTTTGGGCAAGTGTCTTCTACTATAGCCCCGGGCCGACAAAATCCTTGTGAGCGGATATGGTAGACGGAATCTGAAAGACGCCCGTCATATATATGTATATATATATATTATATATATATATATAAAATATTATTCGAGACAAAACCACTATTTTGCAAAACAAACAAGGAAAGACTTAATCAATACATAAAATTTTAAAAATAGTCAAAAAAACCGCCACTACAATCGTTTCTGTCTTGATCGACAATCTTCAGGTGGACTTCCAATAATTCAGTGTCAGACACTGAATTATTGGAAGTCCACTGAAGATTGTCGATCAAGACAAGAAACGATTGTAGTGGCGGTTTTTTTGACTATTTTTAAAAAATTTTATGTATTGATTAAGTCTTTCCTTGTTGTTTTGCAAAATAGTGGTTTTGTCTCGAATAATATTTTATAATATTTTACTATAAAATCGATTTAATCATAAATCTGATTTTTTTCCTGTAAATTTGGATTTATTCCCTAATATTTATTATATATATATATTATAATATATATATATTATATATATATATATATATATATATATATATATGTATATATGTGTGTGTGTATATGTTTGTGTGTCTGTGTTTGTTCCCCCAACATCGCTTGACAACCGATGCTGGTGTGTTTACGTCCCCGTAACTTAGCGGTTCGGCTAAAGAGACCGATAGGATAAGAACTAGGCTTACAAAGAATAAGTCTGGGGTCGATTTGTTCGACTAAAGGCGATGCTCCAGCATGGCTACAGTCAAATGACTGAAACAATTAAAAGAGAAAAAAAAGAGAATATTGATAGACATATACATAATACGTAAAGCACAGATAAACACATTCGCACACAATTGGCTATATCAATCTAAAACTACCTCTGTTAACTTATAACGTACTTATATATCAATTTTGTTCATCTTACTACTCCCTCTCTCTCTTCCCTCATTCTCTCTCTATACATATACATAGACAGACAGATAGAGATGTACACACACGCACACACATACACACACACACATATCATACTTGAACTTCTTTCTGTCTGAAGACGGAGGCTCGTCTCATCTGACGATGGAATCAATTTATAAGCATTTTAAGGCGGCGTGCTGGCAGAATCGTTAGCACAAAATGCTTAGCGGTATTTCGTCTGCCGCTACGTTCTGACTTCAAATTCCGCCGTGGTCGACTTTGCTTTTTATCCTTTCGGGGTCGATAAATTAAGTACCAGTTACGTACTGGGGTCGATGTAATCGACTTAATCCGTCCGTATGTCTTTGTTTGTCCCCTCTATGTTTAAACCCTTGTGGGTAGTAAAGAAATAGGTATTTTGTCTGCCGCTACGTTCTGAGTTCAAATTCTGCTACGTTCTGAGTTCAAATTCCCCTTCGGGGTCGATAAGTAAGTACCAGTTACGCACTAGGGTCGATGTAATCGACTTAATCCGTTCCTCTGTCCTTGTTTGCTCCCTCTGTGTTTAGCCCCTTTGTGGGTAGTAAAGACATAGGTATTTTGTCTGCTGCTACGTTCTGAGTCCAAATTCCGCCGAGGTCTTCTTTGCCTTTCATCCTTTCGGGGTCGATAAATTAAGTACCAGTTACGCACTGGGGTCGATCTAATCGATTTAATCTCTTTCTATGTCCTTGTTTGTCCCCTCTATGTCTAGCCCCTTGTGGGCAATAAAGAAATAGGAATAATAATTACAAACATAATTTTGGACCACCCAGCCCCCAGAAACAGCTGTTGGTTTTGTAATACTTTTCTTCAACCTCTTTAATTCTTAATATTTTTATTCTGTGCAAGGCAGAATTTTTGCATGTAAACATATATATACGAGGGACGTTCAATAAGTAATGCCTCTGACCCACTTGCACTAGTTTGATCTAGCTGAAATTTTGTATGTGCAATCATTTATATCTCTATAGAGTAAGTGGCAAATTACAGCTCTGAATTAATTGTGGTTTCTGATTTACAGGTGTCTGAACCGAGTCAAGTGTGAAATGGAGCCTGTTGAGTGTCGAGCAGTGATCCAGTTTTTGTATTTGAAAGGACGCACACCACGGGAGACTTTTGATGAAATGAAAGTAACTTATGGTGATGATGCCCCATCATATGACTTGTAAAACGCTGGCATCGTGAATTCAAACATGGTCGGAACTCTGTGGAAACAGCTCCCAGATTGGTCGCCCCTTCTGCCATTGATGAGGCATCTGTCCGTCAAGTTGAGGCTGCCATTTTGGAAGATCGACGCATAATTATTCGCCAAATAGCCATGAGGTCAAGATTAGTACCGGGTCTGTGGAAAATATCATCATCATGACCATTTGCATATGCAAAAGGTGTCTTCCAGATGGATTCCCAGGTTGCTCACGCCTTTCCAGAAGCAAGAACGCGTCGAGTGCTCGAGGGTGAATTTGGAGATGTGCCAAGAAGATGAGTCAACATTTTTTAAAAGACTGATTACACAGGATGAAACCTGGGTCCATCACGATGATCCAGAGACCAAAGCCCAGTCAATGCAGTGAAAGCCCCGTGACTCACCCCCTCCAAAGAAGGCAAGGGTGCAGCCCTCCGCTGGCAAGGTCATGCTCACAATCTTCTGGGACCAGGACGGAGTAGTGATGACAGATTTCATGGCAAATGGTACCACAATTGCAGGAGCCTATTATGCATCACTTTTGAGGAAAGTTATCAAAATCAAGAGGCGGGGCAAGATCAGCAAAGGCATCCTCCTCCTGCAGGACAACGCTCCGGTCCACAGCTCGCTTGTCGCCAGATCAGAAGCACAGGCGTATGGCTATGAACACCTCCCCCATCCCCCTACTTTCCTGACCTTGCACCCTCTGATTTTCCCCTCTTCCCAGTCATGAAGTTGTTTTTGAAAGGAAAGCGTTTCCCAGATGATGCAGCCTTGATTTCTGAAGTCACGTTAAGGTTGGAGGACCAAGCTGGGTTCTTCTACAAAAACGGTCTCCAGAGCTGCATCAAACAATGGGAGAAATGCGTAACTCTGGGTGGTTGCTATGTAGAAAAAGACTAATAACTGTGCCAAGTTTCGTTGCTCTACTGCTATGGGAAGTGGGTCATGGGCATTACTTATTGAACGCCCCTCGTATTTCATGTATTTAATATACTTTTTATATTGACCTGCCTAACTAGCTTATCTTTATATTTACTGCTCTACCCGCTCAAGTTTAAACCTCTTGAGCACAACAAAGTGTATTCTATATGAAGAATATTTGATTCTCATCTATGAAATATATATATATATATTTACATATATATTTATATACATCTATACTTATATACATATATATATATATATATATATATATATATATATATATATATATATATATAGATATATATAGTGTAATAAATAAAATATATACATACATACAAACATATATGTACGTACCTACATCTATATGTACATATACATGCATATATAAATATATACGTAAGTACAGGACACCACAACTAAACGTAGAACTCAACGAGAAACGAAAGCGGAAAAACAAGCATGGAACAAACCATTTTTTTACTACAGAAAAACAGAGTACAAGAAAAACTAGACAAGGAAAAATCCCTTCATCAGCTGTCTCTAGTTCGACTAGCGTGTTTCGAAGGTAAGACAGAACACGACTCGTCGAAACTAGCCCTTCCTGCGAGAGAATTAAAATGAAATTACTTCGCAGAGGAGTAAAAACAAGAAAGAAAAAAAATGTAACACAAACAGGACGTAAAAACGATACAAATAAAAATACAAAATAAATTATAAGATAAAAATACATGTACAAGAAAATACAATACGAGAAAATAAACAAGAAAACAAACGAAAAGGCCTTTTTCTGGCTTAGACGGAGGAGATTCTGGCAGCGCAAGGGAAAGCAAATGTGTGTTCACAGTTTGAAGGCCGCATGTAAAAAGGAAGTAGAT
>NW_021825696.1:0-14561 GCF_006345805.1 Octopus sinensis | reverse complement strand
ATGTTTAAAATACTTTTTGTTATTTTTTTGCGGGAAGGTTTAAAGTACTTTATCATGTGAGTAGAGGACATTTTTGTTCAATTTAAGCAAAATAAAATATTTTGTCGTTTTCTTGGCGGGAAAGTTTTAAGGACCTCATCGTTGAAGATATTCTTGAGAATATTTTTGGAGGACCTCGTCATTTTTGGCTTGTTCCCCATTATTGGAAATTATAAGGGGAAAGGATTTTGATAATTTATCTGTAGTTTGCTAATTTGATGTTGCACAGACAGACACACACCATACCATTTTTTAATTAAGAAAATGGGCAAGATGAAAGAATTTTATAGACGTACTTTTACGGGGTTTGAGAAATGCACATAACTCAACCATTAAACTTTTTTTCATTATCGGAATGAATTGAGATTTTTGATAGTTGCATCTTTAACCATTGCATACACTCCATGTAATAAAAAACCGGATTTTCAAGTTGTGCATGTTTTTACTAGTATTTTTTTTAAATGTATATCAATTTTAAATTACTTTTCAGCAATCGTTTGTTGTATCTTTTACTATTTTAAAATTATAATGTATATTTGAATAATTGATCTTGATAAAATCTTAGCGTGTATTAAAAACCGGATTTTTTTTGATTAGTCTGTTGCTAAGCCAATTTTTAGGTATTTGAAAAAAATGCTTGATAAAATCACTAAAGGAAAGATTCTAGCCCTCATTCAATTAAATTGAACACAAAGAAGATTGTTGAGGAGCTGAATATTCCAACTTCGACTCTCAATGATTTTCTGAATAAGTTTTTCTAATCCGGTTTTTTTTACACGGAAAAAATTTAATATAGTCAGTTTAGCTGTACAAAAAGATTATTGAAAAATTATAAAAAGAAAAGTTACGAAGATTATCATTATAATTAAAAAAAGTCTAAAATTAAAACAGAATATCAAAAAATTAAGCATTCGAAAATCCGGTTTTTTATTACATGGAGTGTATTTCAAAATTTAATCGATAACAATTAGAATCTAAAATTTAATACTTAAAATAAATACTTAAGAATATCTCGATATTATTGACGTAATTGGTGTCTTAGTTTTCAGCATCATTTCGATTGTCAGAAAGTGTTAATTTTAAAATTAATTGTCGTAGCTGATAATTTGAAAGTCAGGATTCGCCAGTGGCCGCACCGCGGATTGCAAGCGAGTTACCTCACAAGATTGCTGTCGATATCCTCTGGTACAGCCAGCAACCAGCTTTCAACAGAAGTCAGAAGGTGACTCTTGACATAAATCTCTGTTCTCTCTAAACGCAGAAAATACGCTTTGATCGAATTCTTGGCGGACACATTTTGCAATAACAAATTTGTAGAAAATGTCAGCTTCATCAGCTTTATAAAATTTTCTACTTTGTACTTGTTAATTTTTAGTTCAATAAATTTGATCAAAATTAGAAGTTTGGTGTCAATATAGAAAATTATTGATTTGGAAGAATCTGTGATTTGGTTTCGCCGACTTTTTATAATTTATTAAACAAAAAATTGATGAAAATAAAATAATTTGATCTAATTTTAGTATCAGGCTATTTTCATTTGATTTTAATAAGTTATTTAAAGGAGGATTATCCAAGCCGTGACAATTATTTTTTACGGATTACAATGCTGAGCCAGAATATTTTGTGCCTCTGCTTGAGTCTACTTATTTAATGCTCAGATGAATTTCTCTAGGACGGTTGAGAAATCTTTTTGCCTGGCCAGTTGAGTTAGTAGAAGGGACTATTAAGGAACTAAAGAAATCAAATTGTAAAATACAATTGAGAGCAAAATTATAAATAGGGAGAGTGACTCGCTAAATTGAGTCATTTTTTGGAAAAACTTTTACGGCAACTTCTTTTGGGCTAGAATTGTCTTTAAAATGGCAAAAGAAGAAAGCGGCAAAAAGAGATCAAGAAAAATACCCCTTACAGTGAAAAATATCAATTATTGAAAATAAAATGGCAATATACAAAATGAGAATTAGATTTGGAATCCAATTTCACAGTGAAGTGTTTAAAAATTAAAGGTATTCAAACATTTAATGTTTTTTTAACTTAATTTTTTAAATTAATTGAAAAAAGAGCGAGGATTGTATTAAGATTTGCTCTTATAATTGACAAAAAATATGCTGAAAAAACCAGCTGGTCTTTTTGTGGTTGCACGTACTTTTTTGAAGAGAATAATGCCGTTGGTCTTTACCACAACGCGTGTCAATCAAACGTATTCATTAATTGCTGATCTTTCGCACTTTTCGACTTCTCTCGGCACTTTTAAGTAAGCGTTCCAAGAAACAGACAGAGTTAACTGGATTAGATTTTTTGAAATAGTTCACATAAGTGACATCACAGACGAGATATCTCTCCGTTCCAAAGAAAAGAGCCTAAACCTGTTTCCCGTCTGCGCGATCGAGACTCACAAGGTCTAGTATAGAACGCAATCCTGCTGAGTTTAGTGTTCTCCTGACAATTTCGTCCGACCCAGTGAGAAATCTACCCGCAATTAGTCTGTACGAGAGAATGAAGTTTTTTAGAATCAACAAGCATGAGGCAGGCACATTTTAACACCTAGAAGGATAAAAATTCCGATCCAGGTGGATTCGTCATTCAAGAAAGATCAGTAAAGGCCAACGAAATAGCACTAAGCCGATTGCCAGAATGTGCCTGGCAAACAGTTTTCAAGGCTGCAAAATCAATTGGTCCTAACGATAGTACAGAGTTTTTAAAACAGATTTACAATAAATTTCATCTCATTCTATTAAGTTCAGGAAAAAATAATTTTAAGAAAAAGCGACACAAATGATCCAGCAGGAGTTGCTTTTAGTAAAGGCTTTAACAGTTAAATTGATTTTTATCTAAAATCATACCTTTAAAATAGTTTTTGTAGATATTTAATTCTTGTGATACGTGCATGTTTATTTCGATTGAGCTCTGTGAAACTCTACCTAATGGCCTACCTACGAATAAATTAAAAAGAAAAGCTAATGAGAACGTAGATGAAGTGGCTCGAAAATTCACACATGCTGAAAGATACAATGGGGTACAAAAATAGTACACTCCACCCGATAAAGATTTGGATGAATATCTCTTGACTGTGCTAATATAACACAGGCTTTCAATGAAAGGTTTCAAACTACAAAGTAAATACTGAACGTGAAGACACTAGTCAGGAGTAGAGTGAAGGAGGACTCATTTCTGCCTGGCCTGTCATAAACAGAAAATATGTCTCCCAAAACGGAAATCCCCCTTTTTATAAATTGCTCAATTGACTTTAATTCCCAAATTGTACAAGTGAAATTAATGTTGCGTGAATTGTGGACTCCGACTTTAAAGGCAATCAATTGAGGGACTAATTGAAGCATACAATTTGATCTTCGACAATCAAATGGGAATGAAAAGAATGTGCCCAGGAGTCAAACAGCAGGATTGTTCAATCAATGTATCCATTAACAAAATGCGAATAACCTTTCTTCTGCGTGGATTGATGTAAAAAGGGTTTTGACCCTGTTGGCTGAATGAAAGGGGATTTTGCAGGGTGATTCTTTATCTCCAAAAATCTTTATGCTTGTGTTTGGACTCCCTGAGTAGAAGTATTGAATACGAAATTTCCAAATATGCTAGTGGACAATTCAGGCATAGCGTTCAGGTATACTTAACAAACCACTTGTTATTCATGGACGACTTAAAAGTGTTTGCTCGGAAATGCGTTTCCAAAATGAGGTAGTAAGGTGCATTCACTTGCACATCTGCCGACAATATGAAATAAAATAGTCTAGGAAGTTGAAGGCCCACTCCGTTCAGTCGCCTGACTCTTAGTGTCATTCGAGGACAGAACCCGATACGACTTCGGTTGATAAATTTTTGACTTATCTGTATACGGGAAATTGTAGTTGAAAGTGATAAGTCAAGTAGGGGTATCTTTCCCTCCAAAGGGCAATGGAAGTGTCCTTCGATTCCCTCATTTCATGAAATATATTGTAGACGAGGTTACATGTCTAATCCAAGAACATGAGTGTCTAATCGAGGAGTGTCCCTTCCCTCTTCACCCACTACATGGTGTCGTGGTCCCTCAACATGGATTGCCAACTCTAATAATCGCTTGAACATGTCCGTCGCCGTCGGGAGGCTCATTAGTGGACTCGACAAGAAGATAATCTTCGAGAGTGGCTGTTTGTGCCTGTCGAGTGTGTGGTAGTGGATGAGCTAATAGACAGTATGCAGGTACTGTTCGAGTTGTGCACTGACAAATGGTGTGGATTGACTGAATAGTGTCACGGACATCATTTTTGTCATCATCGAGGACGACTGGCAGACTACATCAAGCTATGTGGCCCCAATCCTTCCTTGAGAGACTCGGAGAGCACATGTTGTTGGCCTATGTCGAGGCATTGTACCTCAAGAGTGACATATTGAGTTGGAAAGAACAGGACTGTGAGGGCAGAGGCAGCGGGATGGTGCAGTCTGATGTAGAAAAGTTCGAGAGGTTGTTTGCGAGGCTGGACGGGGGAAAGGACTGCCTCTTATTTCCAGTTTTTGAATGACTTGGTGAGACTGTTAAAGCAGGAGATCACAGTTATGTCGTGAGTTATGTGTTTATTGACAAGTGTCCATTCGCGAGGACTTTAATAAGTCTGCTGTCTGGGATACTAGGGTCCGTAATAATAAACCCTACATGTTTTTCTACGACAAGGTTCGGAACATCATTACGCACATCCAAGTTTGGATTACTTCTCAACAATCTTTGAAGCTGTGAAAGTTAAGAAATTAGATAAATACGATCTCTTGGCAGGCGAATTGAAATTAATCCACAATGCAAAAATGGGCGTCGTACCATTGATTCTCACATGAGACGGAATAGTGGAACCTGTCGAGCACAAGGACCCTGTATTCCGGCCCATTAGTCTGGCAAAAAGAGGCGAATCATAAGTAAAGAGAAGGAAGCTGGAATCAATATTATCTGGATAATATATTATTAATAAGTTATTTAACGTTAAAAACAGGCCGAATCGACGAGACCCAACAAAGGGCTCACAGATTAACCAAACGTTGATCGCACGGTAACAAACGCCTCTGGAGGACCTGATTAAACAGAACTCCAGTTTTTTTGCCAATGCCGAAGCGAAAGTAGCTAGCCCCTGGTGTGTTCTGTTTGGGCCCGTAGAAAGATCAACGAGCGAGAATGAGGTTCATGGTTGAGTGCATCGGGATCACTTGACTTGCGTTCAGATTTTAGCGCGGTCTTGGTGTTTTAATTGCTGTGAACTGAGATGGGTTAACAGCGGCCATCCTGGCATTATTGTCGTCAACGAGTCAAAGCTCAGGGAAAACCAGTCGTATACCGGTCACTGGACCTAAAATGGGGCAGAAATAATGTCAAAAATTTGTCTCCTCTCACTCAAGAGTGTCTTGGCCTGTCCAGGAGGCATGTGGACTATAAATGGAGACTCAAACTCGTCGACGGACCCACCAAACCCACAACTCCTCGACAAAATTTAAAATCTCAAATAATCCCACACCAATACCAAAGACTCAGAATGCTCAAATCTGTCGTTTATTGTCGGATCATCTTTTGGACGAAACGTCTCAATGGGAATAAATTCCTCCTTCTTAACAGAAATAGCATTCCTTATCATCTCATTGCTAGTCAGTGCCTCCCGTGTTTGAAGTTCTGCCACTTTTCTCTTGAGAAAAACATTTTCCTGTCTAAGACCCGAATCGGGCGAGGCGACGTCGTTTAGCTCGTTCAAAAGTACGGAGCATCCGAAGAGTCTCAAACTCCCTCAGTCGGTTCCTTAACTCCGCCAAAGCCTCCCCTTGTCGCTCGATTGTAGCCAGATGTCGTTCTCCCTTGCAGAGCGACCCAATGGCCATTAAATCATTTGCCTTTTGATATCGCTCTAACTGTGCTAATGCACGGTTCTTCTCATCTCGGGAATCTGCCAGTTCTTGCCCAAGTTGGACAAGTCTGTCCTTCGCTTCATTGTGGGATTCATTCAACTTGGAATATGTCTGCTTATGCACTCTAACATATGAGAATAAGGGTACTCGAGTTGTGCTGCCATTTTCTTGATTTCTTGCTTGTATTTGGCTACTTCATCGGCACATGAATTACGCTTCAAGATAACTATTTCCTCGTCTTTTTTCTGAGTAGATTCCGAAAGTCTGTCAACTCGCGACTCATTTCGTTGTTCGAGTCTGACACTCTCGCCCTCAAAACATGCATTTCCTGCTCCAACGAAGGAATTAAAGATTCCCTCTCTTCACATTTTGACTCCAATCTGCCAATTTCGATTCTAAAATAACAAAATATATTTCCATACTTTAATCGATTAACTGTCGTTTTAAACTCGGTAGAATTAACTTGGTCACCCGACTGAGACTTGCGGTTTTCCATTTCTGTTGTTGATGACAGACAAACCAGAGTTTTTGAGTCGGATTGACTCGATTTTGCTGCTTTTTTCTTTTGAGTGAGTTTTAAAAGCCGCTCTTCCTGTATGCAAATTATCAACGAATGCTGCTTGATCTGCTCACGGAAATTCTGTGACTCGGTCTCGTAGTACTCTCGTTGGTCCGAAATCGCCCTCAACCTCAACTTATTCTCATTTTCCAAGGCGACCTTCAACGATTCGATTTCTCCCAGCAACTTGACCTAAAAAATTTAAAAAAACCAAAGAAACTTTATCTTGCTTATAAGATTCCGCCGATTTGTCTAAATCTTGATATTTATGTCTTAAAGCCTCCAAATCTGATTCTCGCGACTCAAGTGTCTTGAGATAAAACCAAATTAATAACCGAATTCAGCCTTTCCAAGGCGACTTGCATTAACTCTGCCTTTTCGGTCTCCTCCTTTGAAGAAGGCTCATCCTCTCCTCCGCCAATTCTCGGATCTTGGCCATTTCCCGACACGATTTTTCATTTACAAAAAAATACCCATCCATTATCGCTATTAAAGCAGCATACCTTCTTAAACTCCACTAAATCTGCATCGGTCCATATAAAAAACTCTATTTGAATATTTTGATACTTCAAGTTCATCTTTGTAAGGTTTTTAGTCAAAACGATTTCTAAAATTAGATTTGATCGAATATACTTATTATTTTTTCAATTGAAACTTAGATAACCAAAATAATTTTGCACGCTAGATTAATTTGAAAAAACTGTGATAAATTACTAAAATATTAAGAAAATCAAAAAATCTAATCAAAATTAATTTGAAAAAATATTTATTTTTAAATAACGTTGAGGGGGGCATTATCTAACCCAGGGGCATTCCAGCCGGTGACATATAATTTTAGTTGAACCTCGGCACAGTTCTCTCTCTCCACTGCAAGTTCAATCTGCCTCCTCAACTCACGGTCTGCATTCTGATCGGCTCTTAATTGTCCTGAGCGTATTTTTGGCATATTTTTTTCCATTTCTTGTACAGACTCGTCGTGGAGTGCTCTCGTCAATGCAAGTCGTTAGTCACACGGCGATATTCTCAGTGATAGCTGGGATATACTTCATGGAAATACAGTCAGACGGCTTATAGACCTCGTTGCCATCCTCCAAGTATTCTTCAATTTCGTGCAGTTTTTGCTTGAAAAGACAAGACGTTGACAAGTGTTTCACACGAATCCAAACCAAGAATCGTCAAGTCCCTCCTTAGACATCAATCTGCTCACAGACAGTCCAAATGTGAAGACATAGCACTTCCACCCTCCAAATATTCTCCCTGCACTCACAAAATAGAAAAACCAATTCCCTGTCAATTGAAACACGCATGTCTCTCATTTTCGACTGAAAGTCCGCCTCCCGGTTGTTAAGGACTTTAATTTCAGTGGTCAAAGCTCCCACCTTGCCTTCATAAACCTCTCGAATTTTGGACAATCTGGCGACTTCTCGTGCATGACCTCATCGCTGATCTCCTCGCAGTCCGTGAGCAGTCTCTGACGGAAGTGAGGATCTTTTCTTTAAATTGTTCATACTAAACCGTTTTTACATTTTGGTAACTTTATTGACTGTTTTTGTTGCAGTTCAAGACGGTGGCGTTTCCGCCCTCTACCTGGTGGTTTTCGTTTTGTATTTGTCAATTTGAGTTTCCAGTAGATTGCATTGCTTGCAGTGAATTGACGGCAAAACCTCCGCGTATTTGTCTATCCTTTTCTTTTGTCTTAACATTTCCTGTCTCATAGTCGTCAATCTGCTGTAAGCCGACGTCCTTCACTTTCTTGGATTTTTAGACTTTACAATCCAATCGAGACAAAACATTTGCAGACTTTCGAGCGCAGGACTGTCCTAAAATGTCATATAAATACAAATAACATCTTTTTGCAAGAATTCTCAATCTCGACTGACTGCCGGAATATCATTCGTCCTAAAAGTTTAACCACAGCCAATTCACCTTAGAAACTGAATATCTTGTAGTTGATAACTAATTCCTCCAATATCTTTTATCACGGTGAACACGTTTAAATTCCGCGGGATGGCGACTTTGGTTCTTCCAACGTTTTGGATGATCTTGTTTCACTCAGTTTAACCTAAAATATAAAATCACAAAACCTTGTCTGAGAACGATTCAATAAGAGAGAGGTCCGTTAGTCACCTGTTCCCAAGTCTCTGCCGTAACTCGAGACTATTCGCCAGCTCTTGGGCGGTGAGATCCTTGCTTTCCTGAGGTGGTCTATTTGCCTTCCAATTCGTGAATAATCTCCCTCTGCAGTCTCAACTCTTTGTCCTTCCTTCCACTTCCGAAACCACATTTTTGGCTCTTCTTAACTCTTCTCGATGTTTTGTGACCTCGTCTTCTTGATGAGTCCTATGGATGGGACATTGGGCTCACCAGTGTTAAAGTTATTTCCCGCTCTCACAATCGGTTGTCGGAGTGTAGAGAGACTCCCCGTTGGCTCAGAAAAAATTCTTCCTGGCGGAAAATTTCAACCATTCGGAATGACGGGTGATGGTGGGACAGTTATTTTGTATAGGTGGTATTTCTCCAAGAACAGAACTCGAAAGCTGATGGTTCGAGACCGAAATTGATTATATCTCGTGGGGATAGTCTGACTGTCGTTATTATGTAGCCGTTCACGTGAGTGCTGTGCGAGTGTTCAGATCTTGAAGGATAAATGAATTATTGTGTTTGGAATAGTGAATTGTGGCGTGTCTATCGTCCCACAGAACTCGACTGAATAATATATTATGTGATACATCGATTATTAGTCCACATTGGCAGCGTCCTACAGTGGGCATTCTCTTCTCCGTTCGTATAATATGCCATTGCTTCTCAGATATGGAACAATTCATGCTAATTAATTAAGTCTTCGCCTATGCGAGCCACATGTCTGCCGCTGTGGCGCGAAAATCTGTCGCTTTGGATTGCACGCTCTATCGTGTAGACGCAGTGCTGGTCACATCCCGCGTCACGCCGCTCTTAACGACCTTATCAGGAGAGTCCTGGAAGTAGCCGGAATCCCCTCCTGCTTGAACCACTGGGATCGATCGGGGGGACGGAAAAAGGCCTGACGGGATAACTGTGTTTCCTTTCAACAGGGGGAAGCCTCTCACCTGGGATGCCACGTGTGTGGACTCTTTCTCGCTCAGAACCTGCTGATGTCGGCCTCCGCTCCTGGATCTATTGTCACAACCGCGGAATGCAAAAAGATGCGGAAGTACTCCTCACTATGGAGAAGTTCCAATTCCTTCCATTCGCGGTTGAGACTTCCGGTTCTTTGGGCAGTAAGGCAATCAGCTTCCTTTAGGAGATCGGGTCCCGCATGTCTGCCATCACAGGCGACGCCCGCGAATCGAGATGGTTTTTCGAGCGGATATCCCTTGCGATAGTACGCTCTAATTCTTTCTCGATCGCGTCGGCTTCCCGCCCTTGAAGAGTTTAATTCAGCGGTTCTCAACCTTTTTTAGACTGGGGACCACTTTTGCACTATAAAATTTTGTGGGAAACACTTTAAATAAAATAAACATTTTTTGGTATTAGCGCACAATTTTTGGCCTCGTCAGGGCCAGGTTTAGACATGTTCGAATATTTATTATAAAAATAACATGAACATTATGAAAATAACAGAAAATTTAATAGTAATTTAGTGAGATTTCTGATCTTGTTTGTTCAAAATAATTTTACTTATATCAGGCTCTATGTTCAACAAAGCTACTCGCATATCATCTTGTACCCGTAGTCTATTTCTATATTTTGTTTTTAGAAAAGTCAGACACGACATCTCCATTTCACAGTGATAAGTAGTGGGGAATGCAAGTATTGATTCCAATGCAGTTTTACTCAAAATGGGGAATTCTTTCGCCATCTGACACCTAACAATAAAAAGTAATTATTAATGAGAATGTTTTTGATTTATACTTAATTGTACAATTAGTTTTAAATTTAATATATTGTTATTTTTCGAAAATTCCTGGGGACCACTAAAAATTTTCTGGGGACCACGATTGAGAACCGCTTGATTAATTTCAATGTTTTTGATTTATACTTAATTGTACAATTAGTTTTAACTTTAATATATTTTTATTTTTCGAAAATTCCTGGGGACCACTAAAAATTTTCTGGGGACCACGATTGAGAACCGCTTGATTAATTTCAATGTTTTTGATTTATACTTAATTGTACAATTAGTTTTAACTTTAATATATTTTTATTTTTCGAAAATTCCTGGGGACCACTAAAAATTTTCTGGGGACCACGATTGAGAACCGCTTGATTAATTTCAATGTTTTTGATTTATACTTAATTGTACAATTAGTTTAAACTTTATTATATTTTTATTTTTCGAAAATTCCTGGGGACCACTAAAAATTTTCTGGGGACCACGGTTGAGAACCGCTGGTTTAATTAATTAACTTGTAGTTATTGGTTGGTTCGGTTAAAAAAAAAAATTAATTAAGCAGCAAAAACTAATAAGCAATTTTGTTAATAAAATGTGTCCCGGAAACATTTTATTCATTTTTTAAACCAAAACAAAGATAAATTAAATTAACTTAATTTAATAATTAGAATTTTTTTCATTATTGGACAACTAAATTGTTCTCCGGTTATCCGACATCTTTACTTGTCGTTTTGCTTTTCTACGTGTGAAGCAGTCATGAAGGATCCATTGACGAGGGAGACAACCTTGGAGGGGGGGGGGGGCACTAGTTCTAACTGACGGAGTGGTTTGTTGCATTGATGAGTTCGACAAAATGAATGACACATACCGGTGTGCTATCCACGAGGTGATAGAACAACAAACAATATCAATAGCAAAGGTATATTCCACATATATATCAAATGCGGGTGTTGTGACGTCATTAAATGCACGTGTGTCCATCCTTGCTGAAACCAACCCTGATTATGGGCGATATAACCCACGCAAGTCGATTGAGCAGAATGTTCAGCTTCCGGCCGCCCTGTTGTCCCGATTCGACTTGCTTTGGCTTATGCAGGACAGAGTTGATCACGACAGCGACCTTCGGTGTGTGTCTGAGTGTTATGTCCAGATTGGCACGTCACGTGGCTTGTGTACACCAGCACGGGCGATATCCCCAATCAATTTCAGTCCTCTTTCAATGAGAGCAATGAGATAAAATCCAAACATCTCTAAAGGAATGCTATTGCACGTAAAATTGCGTATAGAAATTCAAATCATGATTTCACTGCTTCTAATGGATGGCTTTACAGATTCAAGAAACAGTTCGAAATAAAGTTCAGAATATCGATTATTTTATTGGCCAGAGTACGTACAAATGAGACTTTCTGCCGCTTCGGTGGCGTGGCGGCGGATTCGTTTTTATAGGAATTTACTTGCTTTGAGACTGGCTGCTTATATTTGATTATTAATTCAACTTGTAACCCATTCTACTAATGTTCTTACACGTAATTCATATCTCACGGTTTGATAATCCCTCGGGTTAGTTAATACTCTTCCAACTTTATAAAAAATTAAGAATTGTCATGTGATCAACTTTAGTTCTCTGGACACGGTTATTAGGTACTTCAAAAAGATAATTCTGGAAGCAAGAGGATGCTATACCAACGGCATGCTGCTACTGGTCGAAGGAGGTCTGCCTTGGCCAAGGAAAGAAATCGTCTCAAGAAATCCTACGAATGACTTCAGACATGATGATCTATATTAGAACATTTTTATTTATTTATTTAAACGCCAAGACCACGATAAGAGTCAAACAAAAGTTACGTGATCCCGATGCAGTCGACGATGGACCTCATCTTCGCTGGGTGATCTTTTCACGAGCCCACACAAGATCCCACCGGGCGGCAGGCCGTTTTTGACGGAGCCGGATTAAAGTGTTTGAAATTGAATCGGGTTCTTAAAACTGTATACTGAAATCGATCAATAAGAGAAATGTGGAAAATCATTCGGCACGCGGCAAAGAGCAATTAAACTGCATCTGCAGAGGAATATATTCAAAAGAGTTGAATAATCTGATAAAGTTCTATGCGAAAATATCACATAAGGAGGAGAGGAAATCTGACACAGCACCCTAAAACATAAGAAACGGCCAGCACCTTTTCTTTTTTTGGTGAGAGGTGTAGGATACTTTGATAAACCCAAATGTGATACCGTCATTATGGACACAGCCATTTATAAAGAAACGACTCTGCATCTTTCATACCGGTTTATGGGTCTTGGAAGAATAAAAGAATTTTTACCGTAAAGGTCTTTTCAATATAGGCTTAAAGAAAAGTCCGCGTCTACATGCTTAAAAACATTCATTCTTACTGGATTTGCAAGCAAACCGAAACACTTAAAAAGTTTTCTTTATTCTGTCGGCATAAACAAAGTCTTTGATTTTGTCTCAAGGAGAATTCTATCAAAGAAGATATTTCCAGAGAGACTCAAATTATGGATCTCACCTCTTAAGTGGAAAAATAAAAGGGTGTGACTTAGAGGGATAAAGTCTACGTATCATCTCCTGCCCAACAGAGTACCTCAGGGATCCTCTTTATCCTTGGCCCTTTTAAACTTCTTCCTGGAAGATCTTCCGCCCCCTACCGACAATAATGATTTCATCTTATCTTATGCGGATGACATCATATTGGTCCTCACGGGATCTCCACAAGTGAAGAGTACTTCCGCACCTTTTTGCATTAAGAAATTGTGGCGATTGATCCAGGGGCGGTTTACAATAAAGAAAACACAGTAATACAGTCCTGTTTTTCCCATCCCCCCAATCGATCCCAGTAGGTTCAACTATGAAGGAGATTCCGGGGACTTCCAAAAGCTCTCCTGATAAGGTTAATGGCTTATTTGATAATAAAAATTTCTAAGATCTTGTCTAGATAGACAAACTGACCACTTTATGTTTGTCATTTTTAATTTCATATCATTAAAGTTTTATTTTTATGGCATTGTTTTGAGTAAGGAATAATCTATTTTTCATACATTTGCGAAGAGTTTAAAATTTTAGAATATAAATAGTCAAACCCCGTTTACTTGCCAAATTTTTGACCAAGCCAAAAGATGGCGATTAGCTGAATTTAACAAGTAACTGAATAATTCGCGGAGTCAACTATATTGGTCTTTGAGAAGGTGTCTGTGCACGTGGAGTCCCACGCGAGGCATTTCCCATTACTCCACGGGAAAATGGTGACTCCATCTGGGCGTTTACCGTCTCCGCGGTCAAGCCCAACGGGTTCCAGTTCTGTCGGGATCCAGCTGCTTGTACGCAGCCGAAATAGTCTCGTTGATAGCGGAGTGTCTGGGAGCACGGCCAGCACTCCTTCTGCATGACAGGGGATGTAGTCCTTTGGTATCGACTTTACTACCACATCGGCATTGGCCCCCCGAACAGACATTAAGTCCCAAGCGTATTGCTACGCCAATCCTCACACAGTCATTATCGAGAAGGGTCCGAATTGGGAGCAAGGGAGGGCATTAAGCCACGCCCCCTTTCAGGTCTGGCAGCGGCACCGAAACAAGCGAGGCGATGCTGATCCAATGTAGGTCTGATTGCTTCCATTTTAGCTTTGCTGGAGATATCATCCCATTCCCATTGGCGTGAAATGTTAGATGGAATGGCCAATCCAGATCCCTTCCAGAATTTGCAAGCTCTAGAGAAAACCCGGTCCTCTTCTAATCCGCGAGAGTTACGTAGGATTTTGGTGATGAGGGCTTGGGAGCTCGCACGTGAGGAGAGGAATGCAGGAAGAGCCATGTCCAGAGGTGAACGGAGTAAAGTTCAGAAATATTCCAACCTGTTGGACAACTTCATCTTCCCCCAATATCCGTAGAAACCTCCGGGGTCATGAGCCAAAAATCGTTCGAACTCGTCGGGAAAATCGGGAATCTGATCTCGAGAAGACGGAGAGAGCCTCGGGAGAAGCAATAGTTGTTCCAAAGAATATCCATTGCGATCCTGAGGGGCAACGTCTTCTCAATCATCAGTAGCTTTAGATTGTGATAATCATTTTCGATCGTTATATTGAAAAAAAAATGAAACTGAATAATCAATAAAAATTTTATATGTACAAAATTTAAAAAAATCCACTAACTCCATTTTGCGAGAATAAATTTTTCTTAAGAAATAAGATTAAAGAATGGAGTTAG
>NW_021825695.1:0-10000 GCF_006345805.1 Octopus sinensis | reverse complement strand
CAACAACAGCATCAGCAACAACAAGAGAACAGAGACTACATCTGATGGCGATATTTTTGTTTTGTTCCGTCCATCATTTGTATTCATCTGTCATCTAATGGTCACCGCCATCGACCCCGAAACAAACAAACAAGTTTATCATTTTCTTCTTATTCTCCCGTTTGGTTTTCTTTCCATTCCAGCTCCCACCCCCACCCCCTCCCACCCTACCCAAACACTTCTATTTTTCATGTTTTGTTTATTCATTTATTTATTTATTTATTTCGCTTTGGTGTTCTACTCAAAAAAATAAAACAAAAAAAACAAAACAAAGAGGAGCGATTCTGTGCGTATATCGACAGATAAGGTGATAACTCTGTGCTTGTATGTGTGTGTGTGTGTGTGTGTGTCAGAAGTAATGAATGATTGGTTCGTGTTCAAATTCTTGTTGTTGTTGTTGTTATTGTAGTTGCTTGTTCTCGTTGGTGGTATTGCTCGTTGGTGATGTTGCTGTTCTTAAAGTTGTTGCAGCTGTTTTTGCTGTCCTTGGCGGAGGTGGCGTTGTTCTTCTTTCTACTGTTGCTGCCGTTGCTTTCTGTCATACTGGTGGTGTTATTATTATTATTTGTTGTTGTTGTTGTTCTTCTTCTTCTCCTTCTTCTTCTTCTTCTTCTTCTTCTTCTTCTTCTCTTCTTCTTCTTCTTCTTCTTCTTCGTCTTCGTTTTCTTCTTCTCATCCTTCTTCATCTTTTCCTTCTTCAATTCTTCTTCTTCTTCATCATCATCATCATCATCATCATCATCATCATCATCATCATTCATCATCTTCTTCTCTTCTTCTTTTCTTCTTCTCTTCTTCTTCTTCTTCTTCTCTTCTTCTTTTTTATTATTATTATTATTATTATATTATTTTATTATTATTATCATCATTCAGTAGTTTTATTTTTATAACGTGCTTTCACTTCACTACCGAGCGCAGCTCTGTGTGCCTTAGGTATATGCTGTGATTTGTTGTGATGCTCTGATGGTTATTGTATGGAAAGTGTTCTGCGTAGGATGTGTGCAGTGCCTAGTAGTGCAATTTTCTGTATGTTATATGTGTTTGTAAGTCCTGGTGTTTTTGTTATTATTATTATTATTATTATTATTATCATTATTATTATTATTATTAATATTATTATTATTATTATTATTATTATTATTATTATTATTATTAGTAGTAGTAGTAGTAGTAGTAGTAGTAGTTTTAGTAGTAGTAGTATCAATAGCAGTAATAGTTGTTGATGTTGTTGGTGCTTACCGTTGGTTTACACGTGTTTTTCCTCCACTTCCAGCCCTGACCACTCCATTTCATAAATCGACTGTTTTATTTGTCAACGTCCCCTTTCTTTTTTTAAATGGCATGTTTTGATTGAAGAGTGATTTAGCTGCCATGTCTAGCAGATCAATCGTTGTCTAATAATGTTGTGATTTATTGGTTATCGATTTTGCTGTTTAATTAGTTGTATACTAATGGACGGTTGATTACTACTTCTTATCCTTGATTAATTAACTAGTTACATAGTTGCCCAATTGCTTGGTTACCTGGTGCCTGGTTGCCTGGTTATCTAGTTACCTGGTTACATAGTTACCTAGTTGACTGGTTGCCTGGTTACCTAGCTGCTTGGTTGTCCGGTTATCTGGTTGCCTGGTTACATAGTTGCCTATTTGCCTAGTTGCCTGATTATCCGGTTGCCTGGTTACATAGTTGCATATTTGTCTGGTTGCCTGATTATCTGGTTGCCTGGTTACCTAGTTGCCTGGTTACATAGTTGCCTATGTGTCTGGTTGCCTGATTATACAGTTGCCAGGTTACATAGTTGCATATTTGTCTGGTTGCCTGATTACATAGTTACCTATTTTCCTGGTTGCCTGATTATCTAGTTGCCTGGTTACATAGTTGCCTGGTTACATAGTTACCTATTTGCCTGGTTGCCTGGTTACCAAGTTGTCTGGTTACATAGTTGCCTGTTTGCCTGGTTGCCTGATTATCCAGTTGCCTGGTTACATAGTTGCCTATTTGTCTGGTTGCCGGATTATCTGGTTGCCTGGTTACATAGTTGCTTATTTGCCTGATTGTATGATTATCTGGTTGCCTGGTTACCTAGTTGCCTGGTTACCTAGTTGCCTGGTTGCCTGGTCACCTGGTTTGTTGATTTGTTGCTACTTAGCTGCATGTTGTTTCCTAACCTAGTTCACCTTGGCCTACATTATCTAATGTTCCCTTTTCTTTTTTAAGACAGTGGAGTGTCGTTTCAGTGAGACATTATTACCATTTCTAATCTGCCAAGATGTTCCCTTTCTGAATCGATAATTATTTAATTAAACAAATTTATGTTGCAAATTAATTAAGTAGTGGCTTGGTTAGCAACCTGACATGGAGTTAATTACTTGATTGGTAAATTAGTAATTATGTCAAATCCATGTTCTTGGCCACGTAGAAAAAGAACGAAAAATATCTAGGCTTCGGTCATAGAGGCTTCCTCAAAATGGAGAAGAGAAGAAAAGAGAGAGAGAGAGAGACAGACAGATAGATAGATAGATAGAGAGAGAGAGAGAAGAGAGAGACAGGCAGGCAGACAGAGAGGGGTATATGTCTTGTGCGTATGTGTGCGAGAGAATGTGTACGTGTGTAAGTGTGTGTGAGTGTGTGTAAGTGTGTGTGTGCGCTTGTGTATGCATGTGGGAAAGTGTGTATGCTTGCGTGTGTATGTGAGTGTCTGTATGAGATAGAGTAAGTGAATGTGTGGCCGTGTGTGTGTATGTGTGTGAGCGTGTGTATAAAAGAAAGTGGGTGAGTGTACGTGTGAATGTGTATATTATATGAGCCTGTGTGTGTACGTGTGTGTGTTGTGTGTGTGTGTGGTGTGTGTGTGTGTGTGTGTGTGTGTGTGTGTGTGTGTGTGCAAAAGGAAAATGCCTGTGAATTGTTCTAATTGCAAGTTGGTTTTTGGTTTCTTCATCCGATTCTGTCGTTATTTAACTGAAAGACTAAATAGTCTTGAGTCAAACCGCTGTTGGTTAAGATTACCGAATTCTGTGACTGGAACTTTGGTCCGGTATTTCACTGACGAGATGTTCAAGATTTATCTGTTACCATTACTCTTGTTGGTTCGCTGCCAAGAAAGATGTTTTGTAGTAAAACTCAACTATCCGCTGCTGTTGTCAAACGATATATCCTGCTGTCGTCGTACATTGATATCACTAAAGTTGGTTATTTGACAAACCAGACGTTCTAAAGTCAAGTAAGGCGCAGGCATGGCTGTGTGGTAAGAAGCTTTCTTCTTAACCATATGGTCTCAGGTTCAGTCCCACTGCCTGGTACCTTCAGCAAGTGTCTTCTACTACACCTTCAGGCCGACGAAGTGGATTTGGTAGGCGTAAACTGAAAGAAGCCCATAATGTGTGTGTGTGTGTGTGTGTGTGTGTGTGTGTGTGTGCGCGTGTGTGTTTGTTCCCCACACAACTTGACAACTGGTGTTGGTGCTTACGTCTCCGTAACCTAGCGGTTCGTCAAAAGATAAAATAAATATCCAGTAGAAAACAAAAGGTCAAATACCGGCTTCGATTCATTTGACTAAAAATTCTTCAAGGCGGTGCCCCAGCATGGCCGCAGTTTAATGACCGAAAGAAGCAAAAGATAAAAGGTATTGCTATCCCAGTAGCTGCTCATTCAAAAGCTGAGGGCATCCATAACCAACTGCTACGACCATTATAGTGAATAGTGAAACGGAATGCTCCGAAGAAGGCTATTCCTATCATTGTTATTATTTGACAGACGAGATATTCTCTAAACACGACTATTGCTATGACCGCTGTCACTTGGGCTGTCAAACCAGATGTGCTCAAGTGAAATATTGTCACCACTGCACTGCTCTGAACCGCATTTAAGAGTGCACAAACACACATTCTTCGCGGAATTCTTCTCTCTCTCTCTTTGTTTTCTTATCTCCAAACATCACTGTCTCTATTGACATCGCTGCCAACACACTCTCTCTAATTAACATCGCCATCATATTTCCAGTTAATCATTCTGTTTGGTGCTACTGCTGGTGCTGCTGTTGTTGTTGTTATCTTTCTTACATCGGAATTCATTCTTTTTGTTTATTTATTTTGTAATTTTATTATAAACTGACCTTACCCCAGGGTCATACTTGCTTTTTCTTCTATCATAGGATCGAAAATCACCGTTTGTTGCAGAGACTATCATCAACATCATCATTATCGTCATCACCATCACCATCATCATCATCATCATCATCATCATCATCATCATCATCATCATCCACCACCACCACCACCACCACCACCACCACCATCATCATCATCGCCACCACCAAATCAATCAAAGTCTAATTTGTCTTTCATTCCTCCTTGGTCGATAAAATATGTATGAAAGATACCGGGACCGGTGCTATCGACAAATGTTTCTTCTCAAAACGCCATTATTTTCATTTTTGCTGGTTGAATTATTTAGCATTTCTTCCGATTTTAGGTTCTGAATTCAAATATTGTGAGGACGATTGACTTTTACCATTTCGGGGGTCGATAAATTAAAGTACCAGTCATAAACTGGGGTCGATGTAATCGACTAACCCTTCCCATTAAAATTACTAGCCTCGTCCTAATATTTGGAAACCATTATTATCATTTCTAAGGTAGCGAACGAACAGAATGGTTAGCCCCATTCTGGGCGGCGAGCTGGCAGAAACATTAGCACGCCAGGCGAAATGCTTAGCGATATTTCGTCTGTCACTACGTTCAAAGTTCAAATTCCGCCGAGGATGACTTAGCGTTTCATCCTTTCGGGGTTGATTAAATAAGTACCAGTTACGCACTGGAGTCGATGTAATCGACTTAATCCCTTTGTCTGTCCTTGTTTGTCCCTTCTATGTTTAGCCCCTTGTGGGTAGTAAAGAAATAGGTATTTCGCCCGTCACTACGTTCTGAGTTCAAATTCCGCCAAAGTCGACTTAACATTTCATCCTTTCGAGGTCGATTAAATAAGTACCAGTTACGCACTGGGGTCGATATAATCGACTTAATCCCTTTGTCTGTCCTTGTTTGTCCCTTCTATGTTTAGCCCATTGTGGGTAGTTAAGAAATAAGAACGGTTGGCACTCTGGACAAACATGGGGGCATTTCGTCGGTCTTTACGTTCTGACCCCAGATTCCGCTGAGTTTAAGTTTGGGATTGATACAGTAAATACCAGTTGAGTATTGGGGTCGGTGTTATCGAATTACTCCCTTACTCAAAATTTCAGGCCCTGTACTTATAGCAGAAAGAATCATTATTATTACTAAATGCGGCGAGCTGGCAGGATTGTTAGCACGGTGGACAGAATATTTAGCGTCATTTCGCGCTTCCTTACATTCTGCGTTTGCCTTTCATCCTTTTAGGATCGATAAAATAAGTACCAGTTGCACAGTGGGGTCCATGTAATCGACTTACTGCTCCCCTTAAAATAACTAGCCTGGTACCAACATTTGAAACCGTTATTATTATGTTAATTTTTTAAAGATGACAGAATTCGATAAATGCTGAGCCATGTGACTCTGTATAATGTCACTCTAAAATGCAGCGTCCAGACCTTAAAAACAACTCTGCATACAGCACATTCGAACCCGGCACCACTTGCTACAGATAGATGGTTCAATCGTGGCACTCTGTCGGTTACGACAACGAGGGTTCCAGTTGATCCGATTAACGGAACAGCCTGTTAGTGAAATTAATGAGCAAGTGGCTGAGCACTCCACAGACACGTGTACTCCCTAACGTAGTTCTCGGGGAAATTGAGCGTGGCTGACCCTTTGAAATACAGGTATAACAGAAATAGAAAGAGTACAGCAAGGTTCGCCACCAGCCCCTGCTGGAGCTTCATGGAGCTTTAGGTATTTTCGCTCAAGAAAAAAAAACATTCACAACGCTCAGTCTGAGAATCGAAACCTCGTTCCTTCGACCGCATGACCGCTGCCCTAACCACTGGGCCATTGCGCCTCCACTGATTGTACACCACATTTATTAACTCGGTTATCTTCTCTCTAAATATCTTCGCTGATTGGACAATATCACCGATGACAGATTTACCTCTCAAGCTGAAAGAAATCGTTTCTACTAATTTCTTTTCTATTTGATTTTTATTCCATTCACTCGTTAGTGTTTCATCGATAATTAAATTGTTTTGTGAATATTTCAAATTGGTTTGTTGATTGATTTCATACCATCCAATCATCAATGTATCAATTTGGCTTAGCTAACCACTAATCTCTTTATCTTTGCCAGTTTTTTTTATTGGATTTATTGAATTTAATCTCATCTCATCAGGTAAGGTAAGTAAACATGATTTGCAGAAAATCTCTGTTATGTTAGATTATGAAACCTGGATTGGATAAGGACAAATTAAATTTTGTTGAAAGAAGAATCAGGTAAAATATGCACGAGACACTGTGTAACATCACCATCCGGTGTTTGCGTATCTCTAACGCAATCTGCTCTCTTGTAAGCGTTAACAGCAAACACCACATTTCCATTCCAGCCTACGGTTTTTGTTCCCAGGCTCACCTTGGTAGGTACTAGCACCGTTAATCTCACCAATGTGGGAATGTCTGAAAAGTTAACAGAAATTATCCCTTGTCTAATGAATACATTCTATAAAAGAAAACTCCGTACAGAGTCGGGCTTCTGGAACTCCAGTATTAAAGTGGATTCACTTGGTCTGTCCCTCACAAAGTGAGGACTACATTCTTTCCCACTCTAGGCACAAGGCCCGAAATTTTGGGGGAGGGGGCCAGTCGATTAGATCGATCCCAGTACGCAACTGGTACTCAATTTATCGACCTCGAAAGGATGAAAGACAAAGTCGACCTCAGCGGAATTTGAACTCAGAACATAAAGACAGACGAAATACTGCTAAGCATTTCACCCGCCGTTTCTGCCATCTCGCCGCCTTACAAAGGGAAGACTGCATTATCCAATGTAACTACTGCTAAGAAAAACAGTGTGACACGAGTGAAATTTTATATGTATATATATATATATATATATATATATGTTGTGTGTGTGTGTGTGTGTGTGTGTGTGTGTGTGTGTGTGTGTGTGTGTGAATATATATGAAGAGTATCTAGTTATGCCCTATTCATTGAAGATGTCTTCACTGAGATCCACAAATCCTAGACAGGAATTGTGGATGTAACATGTCACGTGGACAGAGGATGAGGGGAAATAATATTTGTGGCTTCCGGTTGAGAAGGTGAGTTCGTTTTGAGTATAGGCTTCATCTTTTTAGGAACGAAAGCTAAAATCTATTGGCGAAATGAGATTCTGTGTCGTTTGTCTTTCAGTTTCAAGAATTTATTCAACCTCAGTACTTTGACGTGGCTACAAGGAAGACTCGAAGCTGGTTCTGCTAACCAGAAACTTATCTTTATTATATGATGCCGTGTAGAAGTAAAACTGTAGTAAGAGGCCGACAGCAAAATGAAGCACTCTCTTCATTTCTTTTTCGCTTTCACAAAGCCAGCATTATTTTACAATGCATTATTCATATCGTAAAAAAAACAAAACAATGAAAATAATTTCCACTGATCTCATATCTATCTCAGAAGCTACAGTTTCTCTCCATCCCCCACTCCTTTCTCTTCTGTGGGATCTTTCGCTCCAAGCTTGCCCCTCCTCACTCACTTTTTTATGACATTCCTTTGTGTTCGATATATCAAAGTTTGTATCGAAATGAATGTTTTGTTTTCTTTTTATGATATACTTGTTGTTCATTTTGTTGTTGTTGTAATGGTGGTGTTATTAAGTTTTATGGGTTTTTTGTGTGTGTTTTCTCGTTGTGTGGAGTTGATACACATATTTAAATTAAACAACAGCTTTCTGAAGGCAGATAAAGTCATTTTGAATATGATTTTTAAAATAGCATTTTTACAAAATTGTGAAATGAGGCGGATTTGAGAAAATGAAATTTAAATAATTCTTTCAAACCTAAAGATGTCGCCACGATTACGGCATAGAGGCGGCGGCGGTGACGACGGCGGAAACGACGACGACAACAACGACGACGCGGACGACGACGACGACGATGATGATGATGATGATGATGATGATGATAAAAGTGAGGATGTTGATAATAATGACGGGAATGATAAAATCAATGGACGTGAAAAAGCAAAAGCAGAATGTATAGAATATATATACGTACGCAACACATATGTGCACATTCACGTGTATCAATATGTATATGCATATCTATAGGCTTACGTCTATATGCCATTATTCAGTTGTATTTCGAGATTTCTTGCCAATTGAGAAAGAACCGGTTTCTAACCCAGATCCAAGGCTCCTTCATTGGAATTTCAACATCAGCAGCACGGTACTTTTCTTTGTATGTATGTATGTATGTATGTATGTATGTATGTATGTATGTATGTATGTATGTATGTATATGTATGTATGTGTGTATGTATGTATGCATGTATGTATGTATGTATGTATGTATGTATGTATATGTGCAGATTTGTATGTTTTGTTTTATGTATGTATTCTCATGCATATAGTTGCATATCTAGATATGCTCATATATACTTAAATGACGAACTTCTGGAAAGTTTTACAGATCTTTACAGTTCCAGTGATGGATTGGATCTATAGTCTTCGAAGTAGCTTTCTCCTTTCTGGTTCTGAGAAGCCTAATTTCTCAAGATTGGTACTTAGGCAGTGTGTTACATTATCTCAGTGCCCCAAGTATATACCTGAACTTGTAATCTGGATAGAGTAAATGCAGATTTCTCAATAGCTCAGCATAGGTGTTCTCTTCTTCACTGATCTTCAGCTTCATGGAAGCATCCACTGGGCAGCTGATTTCCACAACTGTGCACAGTTTCTCTTCTCCATCACAAATCATTATATCAGGACTGTTGTGTTTACATTTTATTGAGGTCTTCAGTGGGACATTCCACCAATACCCCTGTTTATTATGAGTGGATTTGGCTTCCACCATATTGTGGGTTCTTATGTCTTATTCGATAAGGACTGCTACTGAATTACGAAATTAGGTGAGGATGTGATGAAAATAACATCTGATGTGGGAAACCTAGATGTGGTAGAAAACACTAGGATATACATTGGTTTTAAATTTTGGCACAAGGCCTGTAATTTTGATTACACCGACGCTAGCACTCAACTGGTACTTTTTTTATCGACCCCGAAAGGATGAAACACAAAGTCGACCTTGGAGGAATTTGAACTCAGAACGTAAAGACGGACGAAATGCCGTTCAACATTTTGTCTGGTGTACTAATGATTCTTCCAGCTCGCAGCGTTTCGTGCAGTATATATTAGTATATATTATGGGGTGGTGGGAAACAGGTTGTAGCATGATTGGGTATGTGATATAGGGTGTTGAGAGTCGGTCGGGCGATGGTATACTGTGCAATATGGAACGATATGCGATACACTATTGAAATATTTGAGTGTTATTTAATGATTTAAAGATATATGAAATGTTGAAAGTGGAAAAATAATACAGGATGAAACAAAACAAGCAAGCATGTATATATATATAACTATATATATATATATATATATATATATATATATATATATATATATACGTATGTGTATGTTTATTTATGCATTTGTGTGTGTGCGCGCGTGTATAATATATGTATGTATACATATATTTTTTATATATATATAATATATATATATATATATAATTACATTATATAAAAGGGTTTAGTAAAATAAATTACTTTGCCGCATACTGAACTCATTAGAAATAGCAGCTAAAAAAAACTTTTTTAAAACTATTCTTCGCTTGCATTTTTGAGTTTGTTGGCACTGTGAGTTACGAGCAGATCTTCAGAAGCGAGAGGAAGCCGAAAGGGTATGCTCCCACTTTCAGTGTTTTCAAATCCAAACCAGGGAGTTCTGAGCTGATGATAGAAGTGTCGTGTTGACTAATCTTGAAACGTACGTTCTC
>NW_021825694.1:2500-17111 GCF_006345805.1 Octopus sinensis | reverse complement strand
TATATATATGCAGACACATATGCACTCACACAAGTATATATTTATGCATAATTTGCGTGTCTGAGAAGATATGCTGACATATCTAAAATGCATAAACATATTTATATCCACCTATACATACTGGCACACACACAGACACACACACACACACACACCAGTTATATTTATATATACGGCTGTGTCGTGTCGTGTCGTAGGCAGACATTAATATACGCATGTACATATTTTTTCCCTTATATATTCATATGTGAGTGGCGTGTGAGTGGATGTAGTTAATAGAGAGAAACCTACTACAACAAGAGCAACAACAACTACTACTACTACTACTACTACTACTACTACTACTACTACTATGGCTATATTGTCTCTGCGTAAGTCTGTGAATATATTGTTTGTGAATTCGAAGGTTTCGCAGTCCTCAATGACATCCCAATACCGCAGTCAGTCTCTGTTTCTGAGAAATCTCTAGACATTTAGCCTTGTGTAAGATGTTATATTTTACTTTTTTTTTTACTGTTAGTTTTAGTGGTTTCAACCAGGGACTATAGCTTCGGTAGGACACCACCCTTAATGTGATTTCCAGTTTATTTCAGGCTCCCTTGGCTCACTCCCCGGATTCGGTTATGATGGAGCAATGTGCTGGGCAAAGCTGCCCTTTTTTTTCATTTCTTGCTGTGACGTGAGTTCCTCTGGTATCTCAGATATAAATTTGCTTAAATGCTCTTCAAACACTTCCACTTAGATCTCTGAAGCTATTACTTTGGGCAAGAAAGGCGGCGAGCTGGCAGAAACGTTAGCACGCCGGGCGAAATGCTTTGCGGTATTTCGTCTGCCGTTACGTTCTGAGTTCAAATTCCGCCGAGGTCGACTTTGCTTTTCATCCCTTCGGGGTCGATTAAATAAAGTACCAGTTTCGCACTGGGGTCGATGTAATCCGTTTGTCTGTCCTTGTTTGTCCCCTCTATGTTTAGCCCCTTGTGGGCAATAAAGAAATATATATTACTTTGGGCAAGATATTTAAAAGCAGTATTCACTGCATATCTTTGGTGTCGTTTCTCAATGGAGTAGAACTTTTAGTCCGTTAAGACTCTACCAGTAACTCCTTTGTTGCACCGAGGCGATCATCTTGGAGGAGTGGCATCGAATTCGAGCTCCACTATTCGTCGATTTGTGACGAGCATTATTAGAAGCAGTATTCCAGACGACTGAGAACAAATGTCCCTCATTGGATCAACGTGGTTTCGTTTTTTCCTTGTTCTGGACGATGTCATAATCTAACCAGCGTATCGTCGGCACACTGACACCATCTAACGGTGAGCTGGCAGAAACGTTAGCACGCCAGGCGAAATGCTTTGCGGTATTTCGTCCGCCGCTGCGTTCTGAGTTCAAATTCCACCGAGGTCGACTTTACCTTTCATCCTTTCGGGGTCGATTAAATAAGTACCAGTTACGCACTGGGGTCGATATAATCGACTTAATCCGTTTGTCTATCCTTGTTTGTCCTCTCTGTGTTTAGCCCCTTGTGGGTAGTAAAGAGATAGGTATTTCGTCCGCCGCTGCGTTCTGAGTTCAAATTCCGCCGAAGTCGACTTTGCCTTTCATCCTTTCGGGGTCAATAAATTAAGTACCAGTTACGCACTGGGGTTGACGTAATCGACTTAATCCGTGTGTCTATCCTTGTTTGTCCCCTCTGTATTTAGCCCCTTGTGGGTAGTAAAGAAATATAAATAACTAGCAGTATCGCCCGGCGTTGCTCGGGTTTGTAAGGGAAATAACTATATAAGCATTTTTAGAGAGTTATAGCCAAAAAATAGCAAACAAATGCATTAAAAATGGGAAAAAAATGATGGTAAATTTTTTTTAAAATCGTTGACTCATCGTAGACATTTTTAGAGAATTACTTCCCTTATATTATAGCGAAAAAATGCATTAAAATGGAAAGAAATGATGGTAAATTATTTTTAAAATCGTAGACTCATCGTAGACGCGCGCTAATACCCAGAAGGGCTCGATATGAATCACGACTATAAGATGCCCGGTTTTGGTTAAACTGCACCGCAAAATGTGGGAGTAGTTAGGAATCTAAATCGTAGGAGACAGACACACAACTTTACTTTTATATATAAAGATATGCACACAGACGAATGCACATATTGTCTTCCTCACTGGCTCTGTCTTTTAACATGACAGGGTATTCAAATATATACCCACTGTACATTACGTCTTCTACCTTGTCAAGCAAAATATCATATCGGATTATAATACTAACCTAACGCTATATATTTTGATTGGAGATTGTGTTGGTTTAATCTACTCAACAACATGACTGGTACTTATCGAATAATACTAGAGTAAAAGATAAAGTTAATCTCGCGAGATTTGAACCTAGTATTCAAAATACTAGAACAAATGACTATAAGATATTGTATTCCACCCTCTCTCTTTTCTCTTTTTCTCTTTTACTTGTTTCAGTCATTTGACTGCGGCCATGCTGGAGCACCACCGCCTTTAATCGAGTAACCCGACCCCGGTACTTATTCATTTTTTTGTAAGCCCAGTACTTATTCTATCGGTCTCTTTTGCCGAACCGCTAAGTAACGGGACATAAACACACCAGCATCGGTTGTCAAGCAATGCTAGGGGGACAAACACAGACACACAAACACACACACGCATACATATATACACATATATACGACGGCTTCTTTCAGTTTCCGTCTACCAAATCCACTCACAAGGCTTTGGTCGGCCCGAGGCTATAGTAGAAGACACTTGCCCAAGGTGCCACGCAGTGGGACTGAACCCGGGACCATGTGGCTGGTTAACAAGCTACTTACCACACAGCCACTCCTGCGCCCTCTACTAACTTTAGCATTCATTTTCCTAAAATATACATCAATATAAGAAAGACAGAATGGCGGTGAGCTAGCAGAATCGTTACCGCACCGAGCAAAATGCTTAGCTGTATTTAGTCCATCTTTACGTTCTGAGTTCAATTTCGGCTAATGTCGACTCTGCCTTTCTCCTTTTTTAGGGGTCGATTTAATAAGCTCCAGTTGAGGACTGAGGTCGATGTAGTCGACTTATGTCATCTCTCCTGAACTTGCTGGCCTTGTGCCAAAATTTGAAACCAATGTAAGAAAGACCGGTCGGAATCGATAATGTGATGGAAAATTGCCTTGAAGCTTTTACTTGTTTCAGTCATTGGGCTGCGGCCATGCTGGGGCACCGCATTGAAGAGCTTAGTTGAACAAATCGACCACAATTATTTTTAAAGTCTGGTACTAATTCTACCGTTCTCTTTTGCCGAACTACCAAGTTACGGGGATACGAACAAACCAGCACCGGTTGTCAAGCATGATTGGCGACAAACACAAAAATACTTATACATTTACATACACGCAGTTTCCGTCTACCAAATTCACTCACAAGGCTTTAGTCGTCCCGAGACTAGTAAAAGGGATTTGTCCAAGATACTGCGCAGTGGGGCTGAATTCGAAACTTGCAATCTTCTTAACGATACAGCCATGCCCTCAACTATTATTCTAGTTTCAAATCCTGTCAAGACCAACTTTATCAGGGTCAATATCTAAGAACTCGTTGATATAATTCACTGTTTCCATCCACAATACCCAGATTTGTGACATAGCGTCTATTTCCCGGCGTGTCAACGATTCTGCCAGCTCACCGCCTTATCAAAATGTTAGATATTGGTTTCAAATTTTGACACAAGGCCAGCAATTTCGGGGGAGGGTGGTAAGGCGATTACACCAACCCCAGTACTCAACTAGCACTTATCTTATCGACTCCGAAAGGATGAAAGGCAAAGTTCACCTCGGCTAAATTTGAACTCAGAACGTAAAGACGGGACGAAATGCCGCTAAGCAATTCGCCCCGCGTGCTAACGATTCTGCCAACTCGCCGCCTTAGTGTAATGCTAAATATTAATATGAAGTAACACGTGAGGATCTTCTTATAATCACTATCATGTTTACAGTCACATAGTTCTTATCACTCTGACGCTTACAGTCACATAGCTCTAATCTTTGTCATGTTCTACAGTCACACAGGTCTAATCCCTGCCGTGTTTACAGATACGTTGCTCTGGCTTCTTTTACGATCACGCAGCTCTAATCATCATCGTCGTCGTCGTCATCATCATCATCATCATCATCATCCCCACAACCTCTTCCGCCACAGCATCAGCACCAACATCATCATCATCATCGTCGTCGTCATCATCGTCATCACCATCATCATCATCATCATCATCATAATCATCATCCTCGTCATCATCATCATCATCATCACTATCAACGTCATCTTCATCGTCATCGTCGTCGTCATCATCCTCATCATCATCATCATCATCATCATCATCATCATCATCATCGTCGTCGTCGTCGTTGTCGTCATCATCCCCACAACCTCTTCCACCACAGCATCAACACTAACATTATCCTCATCATGAACCGTCAACGTCATCATCATCATCACCATCATCGTCATCATCGCCGTCGTCGTCGTTCTAGTCGTCAGCAGCATAATCATCATTACCACCACCACCACCACCACCACAACCGCAGTCGCTGCCGCCGCCGCCGTCACCACCACCACCACCACCACCATCATCATCATCCTCTTAGCGTGTGCACGGTTGGATGTGTACATGCATGGGTATATATGTACGTGCGTGTACATGCGAATGTGTGTGTATATATATACGTGTGTCTCATTAGCACGGGTTGGCAAGATCGATAATTCCTCGTCTTTGCAAGTGTCACTCTCTCTGTCTCTGTCTCTATTCCTGGATCGCTTCCTCTAAGACTTTTGATTTTCGCTAAGATATAATGACACCCCACCTCGCTTCCGTGCCTCCTCTTCTTCCACTCTTACCATTACCCCATTTTCTTATCAATCATCACTTTATGAAATGTCTTACCTACGTCACTTCAACAATTCTCGCCGTATATATTGCACTTATTTGTACTTATGACAGTTACGACGCGTGCCTGTATGTCTGTGTGAAAGTGCGTGCGTGTATGGGATATGTGTGTTTGTGTGTGTATGGTGTATGTTTGTATTTGTCTGTGTGTGTGTTTTGTATGTGTTTGTGTTTGAGTATATGTGTGTGTATATTGTGTGTTTATGTGTGTGTGTTTATGTGTGTATGGCGTGTGTTGGTATTTTCTTGCGTTTGTTGGTTTGTGTGTATGTGTGTGTATGGTGAGTGCTTGTATGTGTATGCGTGTGTGTATGGTGTGTGTTGGTATGTGTTTGTCTGTGTTTGTGTGTATGTGTGTGTATGGTGTGTGCCTGTATGCGTGTGTGCGTGTATGTGTATGGTGTGTGTTGTTATGTGGTTTGTATGTGTTTGTGTGTATGTGTGTATGGTGTATGTCTGTATGCGTGTGTGCGTGTATGTGTATGGTGTGTGTTGGTGTGTGGTTTGTGTGTTTTTGCATGTGCTTGCGTGTTTGTGTGTATGGTGTGTGTTTGTATATACGTGTGTGTATGGCCTGTGTTTGTGTTTGTTTATGTGTGTTGTGTGTGCGTTTGTGTATGTGTGTGGTGTGTGTATGTGTATGTTGCGTGTTTGTGTGTGCTTGTATGTGTTTGTATGTGTATGTAAAGGATATAATGAGTGCGTGCTGTTCGTGTATATGAAACAGGCGTAAGTAGATGTGTGTGGAAGCATGTTTAATTGTGTATGCGTGAGTGGACCTGTAGCTACATAACAAGAATCAACAGCACTACTACCTCATCCAACATCAGCACCGCTGCCGCTGCCACCACCGACATGTCCACTGCGACCCCCACCAGGACCATTACCACGAGCACTGCCGCCACCACCATCACCAGTAGCAGCATCACCACCGCCGCCGCCTCCTAACTATGAACGCAACGACTATCACCACAACCACGACCACGACGACCACCGCATCCACTACCCCCTCCACCACCACCACCACCACCACCACCACCTCTACCAACATTATTACCACTAGTACCCCCACCGCCACAGTTGTTACAAGCACCACTACCACCAACACGATCACCACCACTACCACTACAACCACTACCACCATCACCGTCACCACCAACATAACCACTACCACCATTACCACCACCGCCACCACCACCGTCACCACCACCACCACTACCACCACCATAACCACTACCACCACAACCACTACAACCACTACCACCATCACCGTCACCACCAACATAACAACGACCACCATTACCACCACCAACACCAACACCGCCACCACCACCGTCACCACCACCATAACCACCACCACACCAACAACAACATTACCCCGCCCCACCACCACCGTCACCACCACATAACCACCACCGTCACCACCACCACCACCGTCACCACCACCAACACCAACATTACCCCCACCCACATCACCGCCACACCACTACCGCCACCACCACCACCACTACCACCACCACCACCGCCGCCGCCGCCATAACTTATATCTGCCAATATGTCGGTCTCTGCATATTTGTGTACATAAGTCTTCTACAATTTCAGTATGCACTTATACGTACGAGCATCTTTATTTGTACGTACACACACACACACACACACACACACAAACACAACACACCACACACCAACACACACACGCACACACACCACCCGCACACACACACCACACGCACACACACACACACACACGCACACACACACACATACACACACACAGACACACACACAGAACAAACACAGACAACAACACACACCACACACACACACACAAACACGCACACACACACACACCCACACACCACAGACCCCACACACACACAGCACACAACACACACACATACACAAACACAGACACACACACACACACACACTCCTCGCACACACACACCACACACACACACCCACACAACACTCAAGCACGAGTCACTTCCGTCACACAACCACGCACACACAACACCAACACATATCACACACCACACTCACACACACATCACAAACACTATCACACATCTCACACCACACCACACACATCACAAACACATATATATATTTGTGTGTGTGTGTGTGTGGTTTTATATATTTTATCTATGCTTCGTGTGGCTGTATGTGTACGTGACTGTGTGTGTTTATGCCTCAGTTCGAAGCGTGCGTATTTCAGTGAAAAGACAACGACAGCAACAACAGCACCATCAAGTAAAACAACTGCAATAAGCAACCACGCCATCTTGCAATCGTTGTATCATTGTAGTTAAACATATTCATATCTCACTAAGTTGTCAAGTATGTTATATCCACCTTCAGGTGAATGACAGATGTAGTGAGTACAGTTCAGAGCGAGTTATTCAGATAAACATACATATATCTATATCTATATCTGTATCTATATCTGTATTTGCATCTGTATGTATATCTATCAGTCGATCAATCTATTTATCTATCTATAGATAGATATATGTGCTTTCGTGCATATTATATCTAATATATCTCTCTTCTATTCTATCTATCTATCTATATATATCTATCTATCTATCTATTATCTATCTATTACTATCTATCTATCTATCTATCATATCTATCTATCTATCTATCTATCTAGCTATCTATCTATCTATCGATTATTATATATATATATATCATATATAGATCTATATCCTTCGGGCAGGCGTCTGTCTGTTTGTCTAATCTATTCTATCTATCAATTATACATATATATGTTGTTGTCGTGCGGTGTACGTATGTTAATGTAAAAATATTCATTATACGTGTATATATGTGTGCGTGCATGTATGTATGTATACACACACATTCATATATATAATATACATATACATACATACATATGTGTGTGTGGATAGATAGATAAATAAAAGATAGGTATAGATAGATATAAACATATATACATATATATCAGTGTGTGCATTATATATACATATATATGTGTGGATATTATATATATATAAATATGATGTATGTATACATACATATATACACACATATATATGTATGTATGTAATAAGCATGTATGTATATATGTCTATATACGGGCTGTTGCACAACAGACATTGCACATCAAACATCATACGTCACACATCACACATCACACATTAGACATCAGCCATCATATACCATGATCACCACCGCGAACACTACCACCACCACCACCACCACCACCACCACCACGACTATCGCTGACACAATCATCATCATTATCATGATCGTCGCCGACGTCGTTGCAAAAGAACGAGCCGTTGTCCGACCTGTTAGAAATAGCAGCGAATTCTCTCTCCTTTACATAGGAAAGAAAATATGAAAAGAGTGACGGTCACGTTTGGAATGCCTTGAGCAAGAGCTTACTCGATCAGAGGTAAGCTGGGAATGGCGGCTACACATCTATACTCACCATCAGCATAATCACAACCACCATCATCACCACCATCGTTACCACCTTTACCCCTATCGCCGCCGCCACCATCACCACCACTATTACCATCAGCACCGCCGCAACCAGCACCACCACCAGCAACCACCACCACCACCACAACTACCACCATCGCCATCACCACCACCACCACCACCACCACCACCACCACCACCACCACTACCACCATCGCCATCACCACTACCACCACCATCACCATCATCACCACCACCACCACCACCACCGCCACCACCACAACTACCACCACCAACACAACCACCACAACTACCACCACAACTACCACCACAACTACCACCACAACTACCACCAACACCCACCACCACCATCACAACTGCCACCATCGCCATCATCACCACCACCACCACCACCACCACCACCACCACTACCACCATCGCCATCACCACCACCACCACCACCACCACTACCACCACCACCACCACCACAACTACCACCACCACTATCACCATCGCCACCACCACCACCACCACTACCACCATCGCCATCACCACCATCACCGCCACCATCACCGCCACCATTACCACCAAGACCACCATCACTCAATATCCATCACTCAATCAGATCACTTGCCACCACCACGACCAGCACAATTTGAATATATGTATGTGTGCGTGGATGTGTGCGTGTGTGCATGTGTGTGTGCGTGTGTGTTTGTGTGTGTGTATGTGTGTGTAGGCTAGACTAACTTACTAATCAACTAATTGTTGAAAGCCAAACTCATACTTTCTGTTCAACTTCTCACCTTCTCACCATCTTCAAAGAAATGGAATGATTCATCTCTGGAGATTTAATCATTACCACCGCCACCACTACCATCAATACGGCTACTCCAACCCCACCACCATCACCACCACCACCATCAATAAGCAACTCCAACCCACCACCATCACCACCACCACCATCAATAAGCAACTCCAACCCCACCACCATCACCACCACCACCATCAATAAGCAACTCCAACCCCACCACCGTCACAACCACCACCATCAATACGGCCACTCTACCCCCACTACCGTCACCACCACCTACAATACGGCCACTCCACCCCCGGCATCATCATCACTACCATCAATACGGCCACTCCATCCCCGTCACCATCACCATCACTCATCAATACGGTCACACCTTCCCCACCTCAGCACCACCACCACTACTATTAATACAACCGTCGCTACCGTCACAGAATATCGCCGTCACACCCATCGCTACCATCATCTTCACCATCACCATCACCACCACCAAGAATGCCACATCACAGCTACCTCCAACACAAACACCATCACTACTGCCGCCGCCACCACCTCGAGATCGACTTTGTCTTTCATCCTTGCGGGGTCGATCAAATAAGTACCAGATACGCACTGTGGTCGATCTAATCGACTGGTTCTCTTACCCCAAAATTTCGGGCCTTGTGCCTAGAGTAGAAAAGAATACATACGGAGTTCAAATTTCCGCCAGGTTCGACTTCGCTCTTTTTTCCGGGTTTTGTCACATTGCATGGCACCTTGGGCAAGTGTCTTCTACTATAGCCTCGGACCGTCCAAAGCCTTGTGAGTGGATTTGGTAGACGGAAAATGAAAGAAGCCCGTCGTATATATACATATGTATGTGTGTGTGTTTGTCTCCGCCACCATCGCTTGACAACCGATGTCGGTGTGTTTATCTGTTCCGCAAAAAGAGACCGATAGAATAAGTACTAGGCATACAATGAATATGTCGTGGGGTCGATTTGTTCGACTAAAGGTGGTGCTACAGCATGGCCGCAGTCAAATGACTGGGACAAATAAAAGAGTAAAAGAATATATCTATTCCGGCTCTTTACGTTCGCAGTTCAAATCTCGCGAAGACTCAAGTTGCCCTTCAACCTTCCGAGGTCGATATATATTTCTTTACTGCCCACAAGGGGCTAAACGTAGAGGGGACAAACAAGGACAGACAAAGGGATTAAGCCGATTACATCGAACCCTGTGCGAAACTGGTACTTTATTTATCGACCCCGAAAGGATGAAAGGCAAAATCGACCTCGGTGGAATTTGAACTCAGAACGTAACGGCAGACGAAATACCACAAAGCATTTCGCCCGGCGTACTAACGTTTCTGCCAGCTCGCCGCCTTCCGAGGTCGATATAGATAAAATACCACTCATATAGTGAGGTAGGTAGTATCAATTAAGCCTTCACTTCAAAACTAATGTCCATGTCCCTAAATTAGAAGCAAAATATGCATGCGTGTATGTATATATGTATGTATGTATGTATGTATGTATGTATGTATGTATGTATGTACAGAAAGATGGATGGATGTTCTTATTTCTTTTTTGCCCACAAGGGGCTAAACATAGAGGGGACAAACAAGGATAGACAAACGGATTAGTCGATTATATCGACTCCAGTGCGTAACTGGTACTTAATTTATCGACCCCGAAAGGATGAAAGGCAAAGTCGACCTCGGCGGAATTTGAACTCAGAACGTAAAGACAGACGAAAATACGGCTACGCATTTCGCTCGGCTGCTAACGTTTCTGCCAGCTCGCCGCCTTTGGATGGATGTTCTCTCTATTTTTAATTATTCCAAGTCTCCCAGTAAGGAGGGAACTGGTTCTTAACAAAGATATAAAGCCCCTCCCTTGAAATGTAGTTAACATATAAAATATCACACGTGGAACTTGAGAAAAGTTTTGCATATTTTTACTGTTCCATTTATAGATTGTATTTGAAGTGAGCGTATTAGCTGGTTAATTTCTCTTCCTGAAAACCATAGTATTTCTAGATTGTCACTTGAGCAATTTACTCGTAAAACCAAGTGCACCAATTATTATTGGTATAAATGTAAATTTATAATCTGATTACAGAGGCTGGAGGTTTTGAAGCAGTTGTGCGTAATTATCCTCTTTCTCTTTGATTTTCGAAGAGACATTCACATCGGAATGACAGCTGACCTCTATGGCGGTGCATACTTTTTCATGTCTGTCCTCTGTGTTCATGTGTGTGTGTATGTGTGTGTGTTTGTATGTTTGTGTTTGTGTATGGGTGTTGCGCGCGTGTGTGCTTGTTTTTATGTTTACCTCTCACCACTCGATAACCAGTATTCTTTTGTTTATATCCCTGTAAGATTTGCGGTTAGAGACCGATCGAATAAAATACTGGGGTAGTTAGTTAGTTAGTTAGATAGTTAATTTGGCTCAAAAGCAAATAGCAAGGCCATGTAGGGGGACATGGAGTTAAGTACAGGGTGGTGTTCATGTAAAGAGTTCAGGCCACTTGAGGTCCAGGGAGGCTTTGAACAAAGCGGTCGTCGGCATCTTCACCATCTCGTCTGGCAGCTTGTTCCACGGATCCGCAACCCGGACGGAAGAAAGCTCCTCTCCTTCGATTGAGATGAAATCGTCGCAGTAGAGCTTTTCGTAATGACCCCGCAGCGGACGCTCTGGAGCAGGAGTGAAGAAAACAGCTCTTTCGAGAGGTTACACTTTCCGCTTATGATGTGTGGGGGCGAGAATGAGATCACCACGGCGGCGGCGTTTTTCAAGAGAATAAGGTCGAGCGTCCTCAGCCTTTCTTCGTAGGACAAATTTTTGAGACCATGAACCATGCGGGTAGCCAGCTTCTGGACTCTTTCGAGATGCTGTATGTATGTCTTTGAGGAGATAAGGAGAAGAGGCTTGAATCCCATACTCCAAAATGGGTCTCACCAGCGTGACATAGAGTGGTAGGAATATGGCTGCTGTGAGCATTCCGAATGACCGTCGAATCAAGAACAGAGTTCCGCGTGCTTTGTTGGCAGCATGGACGCACTGGGCCGAAGGCGAAAAGGAGGAATCCACCAAGATACCCAGGTCCTTTACCTGATCGGTCCTCTCCGGCAGCAGACGACCCGGCTCGAAATCAAGTTGAGTTGCAGGAGTAGAGCCGACAGGCAGATGACAGCACTTTGACACGTTCAGACACAGGTCCCAATCGTTAGACCACTTCCAAATTTGGTGGAGGCATCGACGAAGATCCTCTATATTACCGCGAGGAGCGACCAGTTTGATATCGTCGGCAAATAGAAGGGTGTGTTGCGTGAGGTCGTCGGAATCGACAAGACCCTTTAAGGTGATGTCACAACATAGCCGCAGTTCTGATTGAAACAAGTTAAAGAATAAAAGAATAAAAGAATAAAGGAATTATTTTATAGTTTCAACACGTTATTCCAAGCACATTGCTTTCATAAACATGTCGGATTATTGTTCTAAGCAAGTCTGTGACGTCATTTCCTGTGGTCCGTTTTTCTGCATCGTAAAAAAAGTTGTTGAGACGATAGATTGGTTGTAAACCCACCTTTTAAGATTTTAGGGCAGATTTTTCTTCTAAAACATGTAACTTGCCTAACACTCCAAAGGTGTGCTAGACCAAGCTAATTAGCTGCGTAATTGTGCTTTTTAAAAATTTAATCTATTCATATATTTATTCATTTATCTGGTTGTATCATTCCTCTACTGACTTAGTTTTTCTTTTTTCTTGAGCGTTAGGATTCATGAGACCTGTTACTCGGCGCATAAGTCAAAGCGATCACAGCATTACCCCTCAATGGGACAACGGTCAATTGCAGAGTCTAAGGTCAGTAATTTTTGAGGGGAGGGGAAAAGTCGATGACATTGAACCCTCTACTTGACTGGTACTTTATTTTATCATCTCCGAAGGGATGAAAGGTCAAGTTGATTTCGACAGGCTTTGAACTTAGAACATAAAAAGTCAGAACCAAATACATTTAGCATTTTTGTCCGACCATTCAACCAGCTCGTCACCTCACTCCCTTAGATTATTGACATTTCTTTAACCTCATTTTTTATGACTTAATTTCTCTGACCAGATTTCTATGGCCTTGCTTCTGTGACCCATTAACTGACCTTATTTGACTTCCTTATTCGATCGTATTACGTGACCTTCGTAAAATGCCTCACACTGATTGGAATCGGCATACTTTTAGTGAAATAATTTTGAACCTTGTATTTGTTTTAGTACTTCTTTGAGTCCATATGCTCCAGGAATTGTTGCGGGCAGCGGGATCTGAACTCGCGTCTGCACAACAGCAGCCACAGCATGCTCCATTTGTCACCTGAACATTGAAACGCGTTCTTTCCACAAGAAGTCGAAGAGAAAACGTTCCAATCGGATTAGGCGGAAACTGGGACAAGGCACGATGGCGAAACTATGAAGGATGATAGAACTGATGTTGGCGTTCACCAACTCCACACGTCTTGTCATGAATAATTCCCGCTGAATTCATTTCTAAGTAAGACTGGTCACTCGCGTCGTTAATAATTTCCAGTTGTAGTCCATCTGGAGTTCGAGACCGAATCGGGTCCCAAGCAGTTTAACAGATCCGTCAATCAAGCATCCCACAACGCCCTCTGACGGCATTGACTTGTCTCTCCAGTTACCGAGCTGCAGACCTGACTTGTTCTGGTTGACTTTTGCTCCAGACACCACCTCGAATTTCTTTAGAATGGTGCCGACTGCTTCCAGTTGTATAGTCCAAAACACTTTGGCATGAGTCGCCCGCAAATGCGTCCTGAATCCAAAGGGATGCCACCAACATCTAGAGGTGGCCCGAAAGTTTTTCTTCAGAAAATTTATCCACTTAGCCAGATCGCTGTCTTTGGTTTCTAATTTAGGCACAAAGCGAGCAATTTTTGAGGGGAGGGGGTTAGCCGATACCATCTACTGCCCTGTATAAGAGTGGTACTTTATTTTAAGGACTCTCGAAGAAGAGAGCTGAAAGGCAAATTTGATCTCTGTGTGTTTAATACTCTGAACGTCACTCTAACATTTTTGTATCTGATCAACAACACTTGTGAAGGTTGCAAGAAGCAATGAAAATTCTGGAAGACAAAAAAATAAATATATAAATAAATTGAGTGGATATTGAACCGGTGAGTGTGTTAGTTAATAAGGCGTAAAGACAAAATGACTCTCCGCAGACTCTCTAACAATTCTGCCATATGATTTCCAATGTTACAGTTGGCTATCAAACCATTCCTCTTTAGTTTTGGCACAGGGCAAGCAATTCTGAGGGTATTTGACTGGTTCTGTGTTTTATCGACCCCAGGAGGATGAAAGGTAAAATTGGCGCGGCGGGATTTGGAGTCAAAAACATAAAGAGTCGG
>NW_021825693.1:0-14681 GCF_006345805.1 Octopus sinensis | reverse complement strand
TCCAGACACACCAGTCATATCAACAAGTTCGTCAATTGTTTCGGTGATGGTCCTCCAAGATCAGTTCATGAATTTTCGTGATGTTTCAATCGTTCTGGAGTCGACGGTCGTCCTGAACGAGATTGGTCTTCAAGCGACAATTAACCATTTCCAAAGCGTGGAAATCACTCGTAGACTTGTGTTTTGCTCATGACAGCGTTCTTGTATGCTGTTTGAAGCATGACAAATGTTTCGGCCGCCGTTTCCTACCAGCAGAAAAAAAGAATTACAGGGAAGCACGCCGTTTCTTCGTTTCAGACATCGCAAAAAATCGACGAACAGGGGAGAAGCACTGCAAAAAAAAAAAAAGCATACAGCATACAGAAAATAGCACTAATAGGCACTACACACATCCTACGTAAAACACTTTCAATACAGTAACAATAAGAGCATCACAACAGACCACAGCACATACCCAAGGCACACAGAGCTGCACTCGGTAGTGAAGTGAAAGCACGTGATAAAAATAAGACTAGTGAATAATAATGATGATAACAACAACAGCAATAATAATAATAATAATAAAATAATATAATAATAATAATAATAATAATAATAAAATAAAATAATATAAAATAATAATAATAATAATAATAATATAATGATAATAACTAATATAATAATAATAATGATGATGATGATGATGATGATGATGATGATGAGAGATGAATAATGATGATAATAAATAATAATAATACTAATAATAAATAATAATAATGATGCTGATATGATGATAATGATAATGATAATAATAATAATAATAATAATATAATAAATAATAAATAATAATAATAATGATGATGATGATGATGAAAATAATAAATGTAACGATTATTTGGGACCATCAAAGCAAATAAACCAGATATTGTTGTGAAAGACCAAAACAATAAAGTCTGTTTATTGATTGACATGAGCTGTGACCATAATATCTCGGCAAAAGAAATTAATAAGCTCAGAAAATATAAAGATTTGCTAATCGAAATCGAAAAGATGTGGCATCTCAAGACGGTTATCATACAAGTGATTGTAGGAGCACTTGGAATGATAAAAAAAGGAACAGAACATTGTTTAAGAATGATCTCTAGCTTACCATCCATACAGGAAGTGCAAAAGATTGTCTTAACTGGTATTGAGAAGAGCATTGTCGCTGTGAATTTTCTTTCCTTTTCACCCTTATATTTTATTTGTTTACTTTTTATTTTTCATTTTTCCATTTTTTTTTCGGTCTTCCCCTTTTTCTCTAATACGACTTTGTAAATGAACAATCTGGTGTGTTTATTTTAATGGCCTACCAAGGTATACAGTGCGTTTCTCTGCCCTAGGTGTCACGAAGACACTCGGCAAGATGTTAATAAAAATAATAATGATAGTGATAATTATGATAATAATAATGAAAATAATAAATTACTGAAAATTGTAATCTTGACAGAAAAATACAAAAATTGTTGATAATGCGTTGAATGTGCAGATAAGAGTGAGAGAAAGTTGTGGTGAAAGAGTACAGCCAAGAAAAGAGGGTGGCCGTGGACTTTTCTAACTGAAATTAACAATGAAGATTGCAACAATTGGCTTAAACATCTACCTGAAAAACTGTCATGACTGGATATTAAAACCTGTCTTAAAGCATGAAAAGAAAACATCAAACAAGCAAAGAAATATCTAAGTGAATTCCAGATACAACAAATCCCAGAATTAAAGCATATGAAAACCCGTGCTAGAAGTGCTGCCTTTGATATTCTTACTGATAAATGGCAAGAAAAATCTCTCAGTGGAAAATACCCAAAAGAGAGCTAATAATGCCGTTGCTGACAAAGCCCTTACCCATCAATGGTTAGTGCCTTCTGTCTCAAAACCAGAGAACAAGGGTTTATCATAGCAGCCCAAGATCAATACCTACCTACAAAATGCTATCCAGGCCAATATCTTAAAGAACGGCAGTAGCCCAACATGTCGTGCATGCAGACAACAAAATGAAACCATCAATCATATTTTCTCTATGTGCACTCTTCATACGCCTACAGAGTATCTCAAAAGGCATAGTAGAGCAGCACAGTATTTTCACTGGGCAATTTGAAGACTTGGACTTGCCCCATGATAAAAACTGGTGGGAACACAAACCACCTCCAGTGCTTGAAAATGACCACATTTCACACCTTTGGTGCTTCACCGTTCAAACTGACAGAAAGATAGATGTGAATAGGCCAGACATTATACTGAAATACTTCAAACAAAAATTATGCTTTCTCATTGATAGGACTGTCCCAATCGACATAAATGTATCTGTCAAGACCTACCTAAAACGGAACAAGTATAAAGATCTTGAAGCAAAAACTGGCAAAATGTGGAACCTCAAGACTAAAACAATACCTGCTGTCATAGGTGCCCTGGGAATTATAGCAAAAGGGGCTGATTGCTACCTTGCTCAAATACCAGGGAATCCCAAAATGGAAGAAATTCAAAAAATAGTGTTCTTGGGAACTGCCCACATCCTACTTAAAATATTGTGTTTGTAATCCCCCAAATATTTTAATCTGTAACCAGTGTCAAAATACTTTTTAATGTAAATAACAGCAAAAACTTTTTACTGTCATCTTAATATCATCTTATAATCAAATTACTTTTAAAACAAACTTCTAATTTAGTTATGTTTTGACAGAAATTCTCTAGAACAATACTTGGGTGTTAGTGTTAACATCGAAGTACCAAATCTTCTAGCTTGCGGAAAGAGACCATGTGAGACCTCTGACAACAGGTTGCTGTCCGCTCTCTCAAACCAACCAGAGCAACCAACCGTGAGCTCTGAGAAGTAAAGAAATAATAATCTTTTCTACTCTAGACAGAAGGCCCGAAATTTTTGGGGAGGGGGGGCAGTCGATTAGCTTGACCTCAGTACGCAACTGGTACTTAATTTATCGACCCCGAAAGGACGAAAGGCAAAGTCGATTTCAGTGGAATTTGAACTCAGAACGTAAAGACAGACGAAATACCGCTAAGCATTTCGCCCGGCGTGCTAACGTTTCTGCCAGCTCGCCGCCTTGTAAAACAATAATAACAACGGCATACAGTCAACAATTTGTTAAGGTGGTAGTTTGTCGGTACCCTCGGCCCTAGCACCTGAATAGCATTTTATCGATTTGGAAAGGAAGAAAAGTAAAGTTAACCTCATCGAGAACTGAACTCACAACGTATAAGAGTCAAAACAAATTATTTGAAATATGTTTTTCTTGATGCTCTAACGATCCCGCCAATCACTCACCTTTATAACAATTGTTTCTGACATAGACAGAAAATCAGAAATTTGGAGAAGAGGATCAGATGATGCCATCGAAATGGTACTTAAATGATATCTATTTTATCGGCTGCTGGAGGGATGAAAAGCAAAGTTAGCCTCAGCAGGATCTGAGCCCAGACCTAACACAATTTACAATATTTACATTTGATGGATATTTGTCCTCATCTTGTTTGTTGTTAACACAACGTTTCGGCTGATGTAATCGCCAGCCTTCATCAGGTGCCCGCGGCAGACATATGGCGTAGCGGTTAAGAGCGCAGACTACTAACCCCAAGATTCTAAGTTCATTCCAGGCAGTGACCTGAATAATAATAATAATAATATAATAATAATAATAATAATAATAATAATAATAATAATAATAATGATAATAACAACAACAACATCGGAAAAATACTTTAGGAATGAGAACCCAGGTTTGAAATTCCCCCAGGACACTTGATGAAGACTGGAGAGTGCATCAGCCGAAACGTTGTGTTAACAACAAACAAGATGAGGACAATTATCCGTCAAATGTAAATAATGTAAATAATGTACATAATTCCTCATCTCTCAAATACAGAACTAAAACAATTTGTCCGATGTTCTGACGAATCTGCCACTATATTGGCCTTCCTCAATGTCACTAAGAACAACAACAGCAAAGTTAGATAGATGGGCTGAGAGGCGGGGAGGGGTCTTTATGTAGAAAAGCAGATACATCCCTCTTAAATTACACAAATAACCTGTTCAAAAGGTCCCATTGAGTATTTTAGTTCTTGATAAGTTATGTTCGAGATGGACGGATGGTTATGGCAAAAATGTTTTTGTTTATAAGTCTACTCAGTTGAGGTTGAACCGGGATTTGAAGAAGAGCAACTAAAGAGAGCGAAACGTCAGCTCCGAACCAGAGACTTCACTGTGTATTTTCGTCCGTTCTATGTAGGGTTTGACTTGGTCCTTTTAGCTCTTCCGGCTCGTTAATAGAATAAATAATACTGCCAGCAACAGCAGTGTGGAGGTGCAATTGCCCAGACTCGCGGTCGTAAGAACACGGTTTCAATTCCCGGGTATTGAGCAAAAACATCTAAGCTCCACTAGGCTCCGGCGGGGGGTGGTGGTGAACCCCGCTGTACTCTTTCACCACAACTTTCTCTCACTCTTTCTTCCTACTTCTATCACAAAGCAGAGGAACCATGATGTAACCCACTATGGTGTGGTAAACTTTTAGAGCCTAGTCGTGATTGCGAATCCTCTGTACCTCAGGATGGTTCAGCTCTCCACCCGTTAAAAAAAGCCACCGTTTACGGAATGAGGATAACAACGTAGCTTTCACGCCCGTGCAACCGCCAGTCTATCGCGTGTGGTGGGTGGATCTTCAAGTTGCCACACGCATTCTTAGTAGCTTAGAGTAGGCTCGAATTAGAGATTATTCTTTGTGGCTAATGGCGTGAGTCCTGACTGGAAGAAGAAGACAGCAGTAACAACAGCAATATCAGCAGCATTAGCATCATAATCGTCATCATCATCATCATCATCAACAGCAGCAGATAAACTGGGCGGTCTTGACAAGTTCTGTACACATTCCTTTATAAACTAGTCGCGTTGCGAGAAAGCAGCAAGAACAAAAACAAGAACAAAACAACGACAAAAACGACAACAGCAAAAACAAAAGCAACAACAACAACAACAACAACAACGACGATGACGACGACGATGATGATAACGTCAACAATGACAAAACCGTAACATTGTTGTTAAAAACTTCAGCAATCACAATAATTCCATCAGCAGCAGCACTATCAACAACAACAGCAACAGAATTCAGTAAAATAGCAACATCAGCAAAGATAAGGAAAATGTGAACAACAGTAGCAATAGCAACAACAACACAAAAATGGCAATAATAACAAGATAATGGATAAAACTAGCAACCAAGACAATCGCAACAAAATGCAGCCGAAAAAGAAATCACAATAGCAACAGTCACACAAATAACTGCAACATAAACAACAAAGATACCAGCAATAGCAACAGGAGGAGGAAAATGAAAACTGCATCGACAACGGCAGAAGTAATGACATAACGACAATTAGCAACGTCAACGAACATGATAAACAATATCAACGACAAAAAAGGGATAGAGGAGGCAATAGCAACAAAAAACGTCATCAGCCCGGGGTGGCTGTGTGGTAAGTAGTTTGCTTACCAACCACATGGTTCCGGGTTCAGTCCCACTTCGTGGCACCTTGGGCAAGTGTCTTCTACTATAGCCTCGGGCCGACCAAAGCCTTGTGAGTGGATTTGGTGGACGGAAACTGAAAGAAGCCCGTCGTATATATGTTTATATATATGTTTGTGTTTCTGTGTTCCCCCCCCCGCCCAACATCGCTTGACAACTGATGCTGGTGTGTTTACGTTCCCGTAACTTAGCGGTTCGGCAAAAGGGACCGCTAGAATAAGTACTAGGCTTACAAAGAATAAGTCCTGGGGTCGATTTGCTCGACGAAAGGCGGTGCTCCAGCATGGCCGCAGTCAAATGACTGAAACAAGTGAAAGAGTAAAAGAGAGAGCCAAAACCAAGATAGCAACCTTAGCAACAACAAGTACTACAACAACAACAACAACAACAAAAACACATAGAACAACAATGACAGCAACAACAAGAACAATCACAGCAACTGCAGCAACAACAAGAACAGCAGCAGCAGTAGCAATAATAACAAGAACAACTACAACAACAGTAACAGCAAGATCAACTACAATAGCAACAATTACAACAAAACAACAATAAAAATAGCAACAACAACATCAGTAGCAGCAATAACAACTACAACAACAACAACAACAACAACAACAACAGCAGCAGCTGCAGCAGCAAACAAGAATAACTACAACAAGAGGAACCAAAGAAAAGATAGCAACAACTGCAGTCGAAATTGCTATAATTGCAACGATTGCAACAACAGCAACAACAACAATAATAGAAATGATAAGTGCACAGATATACAATCATGGAGGAAAAAAGACATGTACAGAAATGATAACGAACTGTATGAAGAGCATCAACAATAACAACAAGAACAATTCTACCATCTTGACCATCAGCAGCAGCAGCAGCAGCAGCAGCAGTAGTAGCAGCAGCAGCAGCAGCATTTCTACCAGGAACAATAATGACAAACGGATCACGATGATCACAAATACCGTCACAACCAACAACAAAAGCAACAACAACCGCAAAAAAAAAAAATCTCTTCCACCACCACCTCCACCTCCTCTACCACTACTACCACCACCACCACCACCACCACCACCACTACTACTACTACTACTACCAGCACCATCAGCACCACCATCAGCACCACCAGTACCACCACCAAGGTCACCACCACCACCAGCACCATCACCAGCACCACCACCAAGGTCACCACCACCACCACCACCACCACCACCAGCACCACCAGCACCATCACCAGCACCACCACCAAGGTCACCACCACCACCACCACCACCACCAGCACCACCAGCACCATCACCAGCACCACCACCAAGGTCACCACCACCACCACCACCACCACCAGCACCACCAGCACCATCACCACCACCACCAGCACACCACCAAGGTCACCACCACCACCACCACACCACCACCAGCACCACCAGCACCAGCACCACCAGCACCACCACCAAGGTCCACCACCACCACCAACCACCACCACCACCACCACCACCACCAGCACCATCCACCAGCACCACCACCAAGGTCACCACCACCACCACCACCACCACAGCACCACCAGCAACCATCACCAGCACCACCACCAGGTCACCACCACCACCACCACCACCCCACCAGCACCACCAGCACCAGCACCACCACCAGCACACCACCACCACCAACAACAACAACATAGCAAATGCCAAACAGTTTAATAAATCACGAAACAAAGACACAAAGGGGAAATTGTAAGAGACAAGATTTGAGAAATAGGAATAAAAAAGCGTGAGAGGGGGAGGGAGAGAGGTAGGAGAGGGAGAGGAAAAAAGATGGAGAAAGGGAAAAGCAGTGTGTGTGCGTGCGTGTGTATGTATTTGAAAGAGAGAGAGAGAGAGAGGGAAGGAGAGTGAGAGAGAGGAAAAAGGAGAGAAGGCCAGCATGCATGATTGTGCTTGAGAATATATATATATATATATATATATGTGTATATATATATATATTATATATATATATATATATATATATATATATATATATATATGTATATATACACACACACATACATCGAAATATATACTTAGACATACATTTACGTATATTTGCTTATATATACATATATATATATAAACATATGTATGTATACGTATGTGTCTATGTATGTATGAATGTATGTATGTGTGTATATATATATATATATACTCTAAACACACACACATATACATGTATATATACATGTATACATGCACACACACACATACACACACACACACACACATATATATATGATATATATAGATGTGCACACATACATCCATTCATATATACCCACATGCACATACACACAGAATCACATAGAAACAAATATACATAAAGCATGAAAGATAGTTTGATATATATATATATATATATATATATATATAGTGTGAGAGAGCGAGAGAGAGAGAGAGAGAGAGAGAGAGAGACACAGGGAGACAGGGAGAGAGAGGGGAGCAGAGATAAAGAGAATGAGAGTGTGGTTGTTATTATTCCCACTGCTGCTGACCTTTCTCTCGCCTTTCCCCGCCCCCCCCCCCACATCGCTGTACACCCGACCATCCTCAGGCACACTAACTCCTTACTCTCTCTGTTTGTCTCTCTCTCACACACTATCTCTCACATGTGCACATAACCATTCACAATTCTGTATGTATATATATATATATATATATATATATATATATTATATATATATATATACATACATATATACATACATATATATAATATATATATATACATATATATATGTATGTGTGTATCTATAAGTATGCATGTATAAATATATATACATGCATATATAAAGTATATAATTCTATATATGCACATACACGCATACGCACATATATACATATATATCTATATATATATACACACACATACATGCACAGATGTATATATATTGTATATATGTGCATATATGTACATATATGTATATGTATGTATATATATATGTATAATATATATATATATATATATATATATATATTATATATATATATATATATACATACACACACATATGTATATACACACACTCGCAATATATATATATACACTCATATACATAATATACATATATATATACACACATATACATAATATACATATATATATACACACATACATACATGCATATATATATATAGATGTATGAGTGTGTACACATGTATATATGCATATGTACGCAGATACATATATCTATATAAAGTATTTATATATGTACATCATTATATCTCTACATGTATGCATTTATGCACATGTGTGTGTATATTTATATGTGTGTATGTGTATGCGTGTGTGTGTTAGTGAACGTGTTCCTGTATGTGTTTATGTGGGTCTGTGTATGTATGTATGCATGTCAGCATATATTTTGTACCAATCGATCAACCCTAATGTGGAATATATAAGCAGGCCGATTCGTTTGATCAGCAATCAATGCAAGTCATTGATTTCTAGTGTGAAACTTTGTGACGTCTCCATTGGCTTCGGCTGCCGCCATTTTAGACCATTTTTTTTCTGTCGTCTGCACCACTCAATCAGCCCTAAACATTGAAAGCAATCTATCTCATAACCCTTTTCGCTTCTTTCTTTCTTTCTTTCTTTCTTTCTTTCATTCTTTCTTTCTTTCTCCTCCATAACGTCCTGTTTTTTTTTATCAATCATTTTCTTTCTTTTTATCATTTTCATTCTGTTTTTACAACCTTTATTTTCTATCTTTCTTTCTACACCACACCCGTTGTTTCTTCCGTCTTTGCTATTTTTTTCTCACGTTTTTTATTATATATATTTTCATATTGTTATTAATAGTATGCAAGAAATGGTAGTAATAATAATAATAATAATAATAATAATAATAATAATAATAATAATAATAGTAATAATAACAATAAATGATAATAATAATCATCATAATAATAACAACTACAACAACAGCAGCAACAACAAAAACAACTGCAACAACAACAACAACAACAATAATAATTTATTCATGAAGAGGGGAAACTAACCCCTGTAGCAGCAGCAGTAGCAGCAGCAGCGCCACCACCACCACCACCACCACCAGTACTACCGCCACCAGCACCACCAGCACAACCACCACCACTACCACCACCACCATCATTACCATCATCACCATCATCATCATCATCATCATCATCATCATCATCATCATGACATCATCATCATTATCAAACCCCTCCTCTCACCATCATCATTATTAGATTCCGACCTGAAACGACGTCCATTACAAAGTTCCGTAATGTGGAGTAATTCATTTTAATATTTGAGCGACGAAAATTGGGAAATTCGTGCTAATATTTTTACGCTATGACTTTGTCAATAACTCCGAAAATGACCTGGACTCCGAACATTTCTCCATATTGGTCGGAGAGTAATCGTTTTTAAATTGCCGCCTGAAGAACATTTTTGGAGTACTATATCACAACAGTGTTGCCGCCATTGTTGCTTTTGTTTTGTTGTTGTTGTGTAACTATCGGCTTCGTCGTTGTTTTTGTTGTGAGTGTTTTGTCTGTTGTAAGTCTTCGTCGAGGAAGCCTATGATCACATGTATGCAAGCGATGACCATCCAGTTTCTTTTCAAGAATAATGCACAAAGAGGTGACCCAGCATGGCTGCAGTATAATGACTGAAACTAGTAAGGGATAAAATATGTTCTGTACAGTCTTCCATATATTCTTTTTTTAAATCACGGAGTGCTATTGGGTTGTCCGGAAAGTTCGTGTCGATTTATAGCAGGTTACCTATCAACTTCTTTTAGAACATGGCTGAGTCCAGAAAATAGGATTTGACTACACCTCCATTTAGAGCACAGTTTAAGCTATCTTTTCGTGAAAAAAGATTTATGTTTCTATAACCTGTGTTAATTCTGTAACCCTTTAAAATAAAAGATGAGAAAGTTCATTTTCGGCACTCGATGCCTTGGGAACCAGACAAAAATTGCTACAGCTTGGCTGGGACGTGTTACCCCACCCTCCATATTCACCAGATATTGCTCCTTCGGATTTCCACTTATTCAGGTCTCTGCAGAATAGTCTTAATGGTAAAAACTTCAATTCCTTGGATGACGTAAAAAGATACCTTGATGAATTCTTTGCCATGAAACCACCTCAATTCTGGGAAGAGAGTATTTTCAAGTTGAAGGAAAGATGGAGACGCATTGTCCAACAAAATGGTTCATATTAGGTTGATTAAAAATGAAATGGCAAGTATTTATTGACCTTTTTCTTTCCTTTAAAAATCGGCACGAACTTGCCAGACAACCCAATATTTTGAGGGAAATTTAACTAGCATCTCTGACAAGTCGTACTAGTATGTGGCGCATTTATGTTGAACCTGTTGCATGCGCGTTAGCCGTGACATACTGAGGCCATTTATCACACGTAATAGATTTTGAAACAAAAAACATCAAAGCAAATTGACTTGCAAAATTGTGTTATGAAGAGCAATTATCTACAATTAAAATACATATAAGTGACACTAAAAATCAGAATTATTAGAGAAATTAACTTTTCGACACGCAGAAAATATTTGCCGTCTGTGATGTAGAGGTCCCGTCGTTGTTGCAGTAACAATAGTGTTGTCAATAGTATTTGAAAGCTGCGTAAAGTATCGATTGTTTTGTAGTAAAAAGAAACATAGGTTATCTGTGGTGATGTAGTTTCTGCCTATAGTGGTGTTGTGAAAGGCGCTGATGAGGCAAGAAAGCAACGGTAGCAAGGATATGATGGATAGAAGTGGGCGAAGGAGGTGTCACTACAAGCAATACTAACATCATCGGCAAAAATGTAAAAATGAATTGAGAATCAAAGAAGTAAAAGCAGTAGGAGACGGTAGAGCAGAATAGAAGTGATAATAACAACAATGCAACAATGACAAATGACAGCATCATGCTAATGAGAGAGAGAGAGAGAGAGTAAGAGAGAGAGAGAGAGAGAGAGAGAGAGAGAAAGAGAGAGATAGAAATAGAGAGAGAGAAAGAGAGAGATAGAAATAGAGAAAGAGAGAGAGAGAGAGTTATAGTGAGAGAGTGAGAAATAGAGTGAAAGAGTGAGAAGAAGAGTGAGAGAAAGTGAGAGAGAATGAGAGTGTGAGAGAGAGAGTGACAGAGAGATATAAATAAGAAGGTAGATAGAGTGATAGATAGAGACAGAGAATGAGAAAGATACAGTGATAGAGATTACTGACCAGATCGATAGACAGATAAATAGGTACACACACAGACACATACACACACACACACACACACGCATAAAGGAATACAAAAAAGGACAACAAAACATCCAGACAGATGATACAAAAAAGAAAAAAACACGGACGGGTCATTCGAAGTTTTCTTTCCTTAGTCGAGTTCCAGATTATTTTTGCAATTTCGGCTGGTTATACTCGAGATTGCTCCAATCTGGCCAACCCCAAGGAAAAACTAAGCTAAGAGCACTAGATTCCTTGGAAGAAAGCTGCAAATGTGTACGAAAACAAGAGAGAGAGAGAGAGAGAGAGAGAGAGAGGGAAAGTGAGAGAAAATATATCTATGTCATTGCTTGACTTGTCAACAAAAAAATAAGAGACTCTGTTAAATGCCACTTCATATCACATCTTTCCGTCTTAAATAATTAAGGTACATACTAGATAACGCAGACAGCACAGAACGAGTAAGCAAATATGGCTGCGAAATGAGTCACTTAAGCTGTGAAATCAGTGAGTTGAACTATGAAATCATTTAGCTGAACTGTGAAATCAATCATTTGATCTGTGAAATCAATAATTTGAACTGTGAAATCAATCATTTCAACTATGAAATCAATCAACAGCACTGTGAAATTAAATAGTTGAAGTGTGAAATCAATCAATAGAACTATGGAATCAATCAACTGGTACGTGAAATCAATCAGCTATCAATTAGCCGAACAATGAAATCAATTAATCGAACTGTGAAATCAATCAATTGAATTGTGAAGTCATTCATTTGAACTGTAAAATCAAAATGTGAAATCGATAATTTGAACTATGAAATCAATCGGTTGAACCTTGAAATCAATCGTTTGAATTATTAAATCAATAATTTGAACTATCAAATCACTTCTTTGAACTGTGAAATGACTCAGGTGAATTGTGAAAGCAGTCAGCTGGACTCTAAAAATCAATCAGTTGAACTATTAAATCAATAATTTGAACTGTGAAATCAATAAGTCAAACTGTGAAATCAATCAACTGAACTATAAAATACTTTCATTTAAACGTAGGTAAACCAAACCAAATAATAATTAAGATCGATAAACAAATAAAATGCATTTATATAATTATTGTGTTTAGTCCCAAACCGAACTTTGTTGAGGAGGAGCATGAAGAAAGACAATCCAGCTGTAACCATCTAATATTATTTCCAGGTATAATTCAAGTAGGACCATATTATCAAACGTATCTTTGTTTCTTAAAGATGATACGGTGTGATTGTCATTTAAGGGATATTTAGTTGTTATTTATAACAGGTCAAACAACCACACAGTTCATTCATTGGTTCAACAGTCCATCAGTTAATAAATGGTAGAGCTGGCTGAAACGTTAGCACGCCGGGCGAAATGTTTAGCGGTATTTCGCCTGTCGCTACGTTCTAAGCTCAAATTCCGCCGGGGTCAACTTTGCCTTTCATCCTTTCGGGGTTGATTAAATAAGTACCAGTTACGCACTGGGGTCGATATAATCGACTTAATCCGTTTGTCTGTCCTTATTTGTCCTCTCTGTGTTTGACCCCTTGTGTGTAGTAAAGAAATAGGTATTTCGGCTGTCTTTACGTTCTGAGTTCAAATTCCGCCGAGGTCAACTTAAATTAAGTACCAGTAAATTAAGTACCAGTTGCGTACTGGGGTGGATCTAATCGACTGGCCCCTTCCCCAGAAATTACAGGCCTTGTGCCTAGAGTAGAAAAGTCCGTCAGTTAATTAATTTATCATTGCTGTCATTTGGCTTACTAACAGCTTTCAGTGCGTCCATTACGACGAGTATATCGTCCATGAAAGTATCTGCTCTATATCTTATGTCGACTCGAGGCACAACTTTGTTTTCAGTTATGGCAACGTAGAAAGCTGCGAACGTGAGCCAAACGCGGATGTCCAATGCAATTTGACAAATTTGAGTGTAACACCTAGAGTAGTAAACATTACGACTCTAACTGTTACATTAACCATAAAAGCATGAAACTTTCTTATCAGTTCACTGTACATCTATAACAAGTGCAGCTGCAAGGCACTATATCACTTAGCAGAACTACGAGGAGGAAAATATTAGTGAGCAACCTATTCGATCTATTTGGATTTCTCAATAAAAATAGAGGATTGATAAAGAAAACACGACCCATAGCACTGTACAATCTTAAAATAACCATTCAAATAGCATGCATTAATCCTAAGCAAAAATATAATACCGTCTGACTGAAGATGTATAAACCTAGCGGTCAAAATTTCGAGTTTTTGGTGAACAAGTCAATACGTTCACCTGTTAGAATTAAATGAGAATAATTCTCTCTAGTATCACTTCTTCCAGAAGATAGATACAAATTGTGAAATTTATTTTTTACAAACCAACTGCAAAGATTTCATACAAAACCATGAAGAAAAAAAAAATCCACTTCGTAAAATAAATTAGGAACGTGGCTTAGTGGCTAGGGTGTTCGGCTAACGATTGTAAGGTCTTGTGTTCGATTCCCGGTGGTGCATTGTGTTCTTGAGCAAGACACTTTATTTCTTGTATCTCCACTCCATTCAGCTGGCAAAAATGAGTTGCACCCGTATATCAAAGGGCCTGCCTTGCCATATTCTGTGTCTTTCTGAATTTCCCCGAGAACTACATTAAGGATACGGCTGTTTGTAGAGTGCTCAACCGAGTGCTCAGCCACTTACACGTTAATTTCGAGAGAAGGCTGTTCCATCGATCACATCAACTGGAGCACTCATCGTCGTAACTGACGGAGTACCATCAGTAGCAGGATCTATCTATCTATCTATCTATCTATCTATCTATCTATCTATCTATCTATCTATCTATCTATCTATCTATCTATCTATCTATCTATCTATCTATATTTATACATAATACATGCAT
>NW_021825692.1:0-14722 GCF_006345805.1 Octopus sinensis | reverse complement strand
TGCGGATATGCTGGGGGCACCGCCTTGAAATTTTAGTCGAAGGTAGCAACCCCAGGCCTTTTTTTTTATTTTAAAGGCCTGGTACTTACTCTATCCGTTTCTTTTGCGAACCGCTTTATTACGGGACGTAAACACACCAACACGGTTGTCAAGCGGTGGCGGTGGTGTGGTGTGGTGTGTGTGTGTGTGGTATGTGGGGGCAAAAACAGACACAAGACACACACATAGATACCATTTATTATACCCACAAGGGGCTAAACATAGAGGGACAAACAAGGACAGACATAGGTATTAAGTCGATTACATCGACCCCAGTGCGGAACCGGTACTTAATTTATCGACCCCGAAAAGGAATGAAAGGCAAAGTCAACCTCGGCGGAATTTGAACTCACAACGTAACGTCAGACGAAATACCGCTAAGCATTTCATCCGGCGTGCTAACGTTTCTACCACATAGATACATACATAGGAGTGGCTGTGTAGTAAGTAGCTTGCTTACCAATCACATGGTTCCGGGTTCAGTCCCACTGCGTGGCACCTTGGGCAAGTGTCTTCTACTATAGCCTCGAGCCGACCAAAGCCTTGTGAGTGGATTTGGTAGACGGAAACTGAAAAGAAGCCCGTCGTATATATGTATATATGTGTGTGTGTGTGTTTGTGTTTGTGTGTCTGTGTTTGTCCTCCCAACATCGCTTGACAACCGATGCTGGTGTGTTTATGTCCCCGTAACTTAGCGGTTCGGCAAAAAGAGACCGATAGAATAAGTACTAAGCTTACAAAGAATAAGTCCAGGGGTAGATTTGCTCGACTAAAGGCGGTGCTCTAGCATGGCCGCAGTCAAATGACTGAAACAAGTAAAAGAATAAAAGAGAGTAACGAGTATATATCTACGACGAGCTTCTTTCAGTTTCCGCCTGCCAAATCCACTCACAAAGCTTTGGTCCGGCTATAACAGAAAATACTTACTCAAGGTACCAATTGCTATTTATTTGTGTTTGCACAAATAACATTTTTACTAATATATTACAAATTTTCTACGTCTGCTACATTTTCTTTGTTGCCTAGCAACTCCAGAAGAACAGCAAAATTGGTTTCACCTGTCTGATTCATCACGCGTGCATGACTCGGTTCGTATGTGTGACTCATCTCACGTGCGTTACTCATGTGGCCAACATGACCCATCAATCCGTTTAGCGCCACTATCTGGTACTTGGAAGCTTTTAACGAGATCCATTCTTTTGCAAGAATTCGGACCAAGGTCCTCGATTAAAGAACAACTTCCTTTATTTCCTCTCTGAACTTTTTGTCTTCTAAGCCAAAAAAGCCCGGGCTACCCTTCAAAATGCCCGCCCTTTTTAGGGATTATCTAGAAGTGTTCGGAAGAGACCAAATAGTCTTACCCTTTGTTCTCTGGGACGCTACAGTCTGTGATTCCTTTGCTCCTCCCAAATCCAGTATGCTAAGGTAAATGGGAGGGTCGCTGCTTCCGTAACCGAACGGAACAAAATCCCTAAGTATCGGCACTTGTTGGTGAACCACTGTGACGTTTGAGGCGTTTCGAAGGGCTGGGCTGCTGACAGCAAAGTTCCTGTCGTCGTTGGCGGCTCGCTTTACAAAGGTGTCGAGTGATGCCCGTAGGAGTGCTTGACTGTTCCAACGCCTTAGCCTCGCCATCACCCGCAGTAATGCCGCGACTGTGTCGGCTTGCTTCAGTAGGTTCCGTTGAACTTCGCGGTGTACTCTCTTTTTTTACTCTTTTACTTGTTTCAATCATTTGACTGCGGCCATGCTGGAGCACCGCCTTTAGTCGAGCAAATCGACCCCAGAACTTATTCTTTGTAAGCTTACTACTTATTCTATCGATCTCTTTTTGCCGAACCGCTAAGTTATGGGGACGTAAACACACCAGCATGGGTTGTCAAGCGATGTTGGGGGACAAACACAGACACACAAACACACACACACACACATATATATATATATATATATATATACATATATACGACGGGCTTCTTTTCAGTTTCCGTCTACCAAATCCACTCACAAGGCTTTGGTCGGCCCGAGGCTATAGTAGAGGACACTTGCCCAAGGTGCCACGCAGTAGGACTGAACCCGGAACCATGTTGTTGGTAAGCAAGCTACTTACCACACAGTCACTCTTGCGACAAAATGAAGCACTTAGTGTTGAACTGAAGTTTTTTTCTTCCTCTTTTTCTTTTTTCTTTTTTGCTCCCTTTCTTTGCTCGAGTTTTTATTTTCGTCGGTTTGGGATTTGTATTTTAATGTGATTTAGTACTTATATCTGTGTGTGTGTGTGTGTGTGTGTGTGTGTGCGTGTGCGTGTGCATCTTTTCTACTTTAGGCACAAGGCCCGAAATTTTGGGGAAGGGGGCCAGTCGATAAGATCGACCCCAGCATGCAACTGGTACTTAATTTACCGACCCGAAAGATGAAAGGCAAAGTTGACCTCGGCGGAATTTGAACTCAGAGCATACATACATACATTCTACATACAGACAACATATACATATATCGATATATATATAATATATATATACCATATCTATATAATATACATATACAGATTATATATATATATAGATATATATATATATATATATATATATATTTCTATAATAATTATTGTTACGAAGTTAGCTTTGCCTTAATGTTTGTTTTCTTTAACAATTATATATATTATATATATATATATATATATATATATATATAATATATATATATATATATATATATTATATATATATATATATATATATATAATATATATATTTACACACACACCACATGTAAGTATGTATGTATGTATTTCATTTATTATTTTAAATTCTTTGAAGTAATTTACTGAAAGCACAGTAGAAGCCGCTTGTTATAATCACAGACAGCGTCATAAGCCGGTTATTGTTATCAAATTAACGGGTCTCATTCTGAATCTTGTTTAATTTTTTCCAGCCACTCGAAGCTTTTTTAATTTTCACCAGATCAGTTTTTTTTTTTTTAATGTAGTTCTTATCTAGTCATCCATGCTAATGACAAAACCTGCATTTATTTATTTATTTATTCATTTTCCTAGAAATTGATAATAAAGTTATAAGGATTTGAGGTTATGAAATTTTAGCCAATCACAGATATCCATTACCAACATGTCGTAGGTCGAAACAGTTGTCATGGAAATCAGCAAAAACAAAAAAAACAAAACCTTTACCTGGTCTCTCAGCCAGCTAGAAATAGCAACCAAATCATACTTAACTTTACATCATAACGCCTAAGAAAAAACAAAGAAGAAAGCCGAGAAGACGACACGTTATATGACGTGTTGAGGGCATCGGTTTTCATAATTAGAGAACCAAGGCATCGTAATATGATCCGAAATTGATAACAACATTAAATATGGCAATTATTTATTAAGTGAAGACGAGTGGCTTAGTGGTCAAGGTATCGGCAAGGTCGTTTGTTCAATTCTCGGTGGCGCATTTCGTCCCTGAGCAAGATTTTTTTTATTTTCAAGTTACTCCAGTCCACTTATTTAATCGACCCCGAAAGGATGAAAGGCAAAGTCAACCTCGGTGAAATTTGAAAAGAACGAAATACCTATTTCTTTACTACCCACAAGGGGCTAAACACAGAGGGGACAAACAAGGACAGACATAGGTATTAAGTCGATTACATCGACCTCAGTGCGTAACTGGTACTTAATTTATCGACCCCGAAAGGATGAAAGGCAAAGTCGACCTCGGCGGAATTTGAACTCAGAACGAAATACCTATTTCTTTACTACCCACAAGGGGCTAAACACAGAGGGGACAAACAAGGACAGACATAGCTATTAAGTCGATTACACGACCCCAGTGCGTACTGGTACTTATTTATCGACCCCGAAAGATGAAAGGCAAAGTCGACCTCGGCGGAATTTGAACTCACAACGTAACGGCAGACGAAATACCTATTTTTTATTACCCACAAGGGGCTAAACACAGAGGGGACAAACAAGGACAGACATAGGTATTAAGTCGATTACATCGACCCCAGTGCGTAACTGGTACTTAATTTATCGACCCCGAAAGGATGAAAGGCAAAGTCGACCTCGGCGGAATTTGAACTCACAACGTAACGGCAGACGAAGTACGGCTAAGCATTTCGCCCGGCGTGCTAACGTGTCTGCCAGCTGGCCGCCTTATTCACCTTAATATATTATGGTGAAAAAGGCGGCGTGCTGGCAGAGTCGTTAGCACGCGGGGTAAAATGCTTAGCGGCATTTCGTTCGTCTTTACGACCTGAGTTCAAATTACTCTCTTTACTTGTTTCAGTCATTTGACTGCGGCCATGCTGGAGCACCGCCTTTAGTCGAGCAAATCGACCTCAGGACTTATTCTTTGTAAGCCTATCGGTCTCTTTTGCCGAACCGCTAAGTTACAGGAACGTAAACACACCAGCATCGGTTGTCAAGCGATGTTGTCGGAGTGGTGGTGGACAAACACAGACACACAAACATATACACACATACATATATATATATACATATATACGACGGGCTTCTTTCAGTTTCCGTCTACCAAATCCACTCACAAGGCTTTAATCGGCCCGAGGCTATAGTAGAAGACGCTTGCCCAAGGTGTCACGCAGTGGGACTGAACCCGAAACCATGTGGTTGGTAAGCAAGCTACTTACCACACAGCCACTCCCACGCCTATGTTGAATAATAGAAGACTTCTAACTGTTAAACGTTATATGTAAATGTACACATGCATATTACAATCGACGCCAGTGAATAAAATATTTACTATTTTTTTGTTACTTGCTTTCGTCATTGGTGCTGGGACACCGCTGTGATGGATTCAGTCGAACAAATCGCCCCCAATTTTTTATTCAATCGATTTCTTTTTTTCCGAATGTAAACAAACCAACACCGGTTGTCAAGCGGTGTTGGTGGTGGGCGGCAAACACAACACTAGCAGAAGATCACACACACACACACTCACTCACTCTCACACACACACACACACTCACACAACACACACACACACTCACACACACACACACACACTCACTCACTCACTCACACACACACACACACACACCACACACTCACACACACACACACACACTCACTCACTCTCTCTCTCACACACACACACACACACACTCACACACACACACACACACAACACACACACACACACACACACGCACGCACGCACGCACAGTGAATATTTTATGTGGTCATTCTTTGCCTTCGAAACGTAACCTACGTAATATTGCGAACTACCAACGAGGCTTAATACAAAGCAGAGATGCGAAAGTAATTATGATTGATGCGTAATTAATAGATTTAATCAGACCGTGACAGGTGGAAGTCGTTGTTTGTTTTTAATTATTGCGATAGTCTAAACCCTTGCTATACCGACATGACAAAATGAGACGTCTTTTTATGTCTGTTGTGGATTGAGGAAGTGTATAGTTTGTTTTTCTTTGAAGTGGATGTTTATTCTACTCCAAGTTACAAAACACTCCATTGACGCTGTCACCTTTAGAAAATCAATGAACCGGCGTTTTACTTCTGCTGAAAACTTGTGCCTAACGACGCTATAGCTCACCATTTATCGTTTATTTTTTTACTTGTTTCAGTCATTCGACTGTAGCCATTCTGGGGCACCTCCTAAAACGGTTTTAGTGGAACGAATCGACCCCCACTTTCCCGAGAGTCAAACTAATACACTTTGTTGTTCATACACCTGTCTTCCTCTTTTGTTATTCTGCAAAGTTCAACTATATATATATATATATATATATTACTCTTTTACTTGTTTCAGTCATTTGACTGTGGCCATACTGGAGCACCGCCTTTAATCGAGCAACTCGACCCCGGGACTTATTCTTTTGAAGCCCAGTACTATTCTATCGGTCTCTTTTGCCGAACCGCTAAGTTACGGGGTCGTAAACACACCAGCATCGGTTGTCAAGCAATGCTAGGGGGACAAACACAGACACACACACACATGCATATACATATATATACATATATACGACAGGCTTCTTTCAGTTTCCGTCTACCAAATCCACTCACGGCCCGAGGCTATAGCAGAAGACACTTGCCCAAGATGCCACGCAGTGGGACTGAACCCGAAACCATGTGGTTGGTTAGCAAGCTACTTACCACACAGCCACTCCTTTATATATATATAAAGATAAGATCGTTAATTTAAATTAAATAACGATCTTTTTACTGGCCAGCATGGAAATAAACACCTTCAAAGGTAATAATTACTATTAAAATTATAATTTAGGGTATCTACGAGATACCGCCATGCTGAAAATAGCAGCCAGGATCTAACTCAAAAAATTATCCAGTAATTTTTTACTAGTTTTATTTTGTCTTTTTGTCTTCTCTCCTTGTGCTATATGAACATTTAATGTGGTTTTAGAGTCAGAACGTAACGGCAGACGAAATACTGCTAAGCATTTCGCCCGGCGTGCTAACGTTTCTGCAAGCTCGCCGCCTTGTGCTAACAGTTCTGCTAGCTTGCCGCCTCAATAAATTAGATAATATTGGTTTCAAATTTTGGTACAAGGCTAGCAATTTCGGAAGAGCGGGTAAGTGGATTACACCGACCCCACTACTCAACTGCTGTTTATTTTATCAACCCCGAAAGGACAAAAGGCAAAGTCAACCTTGGCGGAATTTGAACTCAGAAGGTAAAGACAAATGAAATGCCGTTAAGCATTTTGCTCGGTGTACTAACGATTCTACCAGTTCGCCGCTTTTACTCTGAGCCTAAATTACAAACCATTATACACATAAATCCAGAACATAAAAATGGACGAAATGCTGCTAAGCATTTTGCCCAACATGCTAACTATTCTGCCAGCTTTGTTGCCTTAAAGGTAAACCCGACCTCGGCGGAATTTGAACTCAGAACGTAAAGACGGTCAAAATGCCGAAAAGCATTATTGCCCGGAGTGCCTCAATAAATTAGATAATATTGATAACATCATCTATGATTTTAATTAGTGGCTTCCACTATCAACGATGTAGTTGCTCAAATAGCTGAAATAACTCGAATAACAGCCACATCTCCCTCAAATCATCCGTTCTATCGTCCTAAGAATACAAGGGAAGGATACACTAGACAACGCTGTTCTTGATGCCGTGTGTCATGTGAAAGAGAAAGCAGAATGGTTAAGGCATCTTCATCTCGAGTCTCGAGCTAATCGCCTTTTTCGTTTTCCACATGAAACGGAAAATAAGGCTGGAGAAGAAATGCCTGTCACAAAGTGTGTTTCGTAAAAGATGGAAGTCTATAGCAAGTATGCTGCGAGTGAAAGAACCTGTTTAAACGAGAATATAAAAAGGAGAAAGCAAAGTTTTCAGTCTGAGTATGTGGTTTGTGGGAGTCGACCGCGTCCCCCGCTTCATTTTTTGTTAATCACTCATTCTCATTTAATTGTATATATTTTAATTGTTTGTTTATTCATGTGTTTCGTCTCATTCGATACTCTGACCCCAATGTTTGTTTTGTCTGTCCTCGTATCGTCCCTTCTTTTTAGCAACAAAGAAATTGACTGAAAAGCTTTTGTACCAACCCGGCTCAATCGGAGTCGACATTGAGCTTATCAACATAACCATTGGTCGAACCGAATGTCTAACGGTATTTAGTTACGACAAGGCGGCAATCTGGCAGAAGCGTTAGCACGCCGGGCGAAATGTTTTGTGGCATTTCGTCCACCGCTGCGTTCTGAGTTCAAATTCCGCCGTGGGCAACTTTGCCTTTCATCCTTTCGGGGTCGATTAAATAAGTACCAGTTACGCATTGGGATCGATGTAACTGACTTAACCCGTTTGTCTGTACTTGTTTGTCCTCTCTGTGTTTAGCCCCTTGTGGGTAGTAAAGAAATAGGTATTTAGTTACGACCCTTTACATCCCAGCCTGAAATCTCGATGAGATCAACTTTACATTATCTTCCTTCCAGTGTTGATAAACACCATAAATATTCTTTCAGTTTATGACTACAAAATGAAAGCGGAAAATCGTAATTCCCTATAAATCTATTAATATTTCTAACTTGTCTGTAACAAATTTGCCGGTGCAGAGACCAGGAAACAGTGCGTTTCCGCTATTTTTGATTTGCGTCAGACGTTATTACCCGGCAAATTAAATATTTTAAAATTTTATAGTTCACTAATAAATCATCCGATCAAGCATTTCCATTTTATAATACATCAGTCATGGGCAAACTGCGGCCCACGCGACTTTCTGAATAGCACGCCAACGAAATACTACCTTGAATTTTCTTAGTAGTGCGACTGGTCTGGTGATATGTCAAGTCTTCTGTAGTCTGCTTCTAGAAAAAAGAAATATTGCCATGCCTGTTATGATCATTCGGACTATATTATTATAACTGATTTTTTTTATTTACCACAAAGAGAGGACGACTATATTCTTTTCTACTCTAGGCACAAGTCCGAAACTTTTGAGGCCAGTCGATTTGATCGACCCAAGTACGCAACTGGTACTTAATCTATCGAACCCAAAAGGATGAAAAGCTAAGTCGACCTCGGCGAAATATGAACTCAGAACGTAAAGACACATGAAATACTGCTAAACATTTCGCCCGGCGTGCTAACGTTTCTTATTTCTTTATTGCCCACAAGGAGCTAAACATAGAGGGGACAGACAAAGGGATTAAGTCGATTACGTCAGCCCCAGCTCGTAACTGGTACTTAATTTATCAACCCCGAAAGGATGAAAGGCAAAGTCGACCTCGGCGGAATTTGAACTCAGAACGTAGCGGCAGACGAAATACCTATTTCTTTACTACCCACAAGGGGCTAAACACAGAGAGGACAAACAAGGACAGACATAGGTATTAAGTCGATTACATCGACCCCAGTGCGTAACTGGTACTTAATTTATCGACTCCGAAAGGATGAAAGGCAAAGTCGACCTCGGCGGAATTTGAACTCAGAACGTAACGGCAGACGAAATACGGCTAAGCATTTCGCCCGGCGTGCTAACGATTCTGCCAGCTCGCCGCCTTCAAAATGGAATTGTATTCTAGCTCAGGAAACCTGATGTACATGCATTTGTGTGTATGTGTTGTGTGGTGTGTGTGTGTGTGTGTGTGTGTGTGTGTTGTGTGTGTGTGTGTTGTGTGTGTGTGTGTGTGAACGAGTGTGTGTCCCCGATAATTGTTGTTGACAAACAATGACAGTAATTTTATTCAGCTGAATACACGTCATTGGTTGGTTGAAATTACCGAAATACGAGAACTTAAAGGTGAAATAACTTCCTATTTATAAGTTTTTCTCAAAAACTGCTAAGAGTAAAAGATGTTTTATATGACACATTCTACCAGTGTCCGAAGTTTGAAAGTGTTTAGAAACAAAAAATTATTTTTTAAATCTGTCGGTCAAAAAGTAAAGATCCCGAGTCTTTTTTTAAAAAAAACGCAGTTGCGAAGCGAACTTCTTATTCATACGACCATGCTTAAGTACTCAAATCATTTTTCTATTCAATAAGCCTGTGGGAATATACGTAATATATCTTCTTAGTTGCCGTTGGTATATTATTTCATGTTTCTTCCTTTTTCTTTTCTTTTTTTTTTTTGTGCTGTGTCATTTCTGAGAACGTTACAAAAGATTTTGATCAACGATTGAAAGGCTGTGCTTTTCTTGTCATTTAGGTCAACCTGTGCAAAACTTCAGCTGTCAATGTATTACGATAATGCATTATAGAGCTACAAATGAAATTGTAACAGTTACTATAGGTAATAGACTTAGCTTGGCAATATTATTGTTGCTGTTACCTAACTACTCCGCCCATTTAAGAGCAATACAATATCATACTATTCAAGCTGTCGATTAAGGAAGTTGTGTATAACTTGTTTGTATTCTGAAGTAGTCTCTTACTTGTTTCAGTCATTTGGGTGTGGCCATGTTGGAGCACCGCCTTAAGCCGACTAAATCGACCCCGGGACATATTCTTTGTAAGCCTAGTACTTATTCTATCGGTCTCTTTTGCCGAACCGCTAATTTACGGGGACCTAAATATACCAGCATCGGTTGTCTAGCGATGTTGGGGGGACATTGACAGCTAAAGTTTTTCACACAAACACACACACACACACACACATACATACATACATACATACATACATACATACATACATACATACATACATACATACATACGTACATACGTACGTACATACATACATATATATACGTACGTACATACATACATACATTACATACGTACGTACGTACGTACATATATATATATATATATATACGTATACGACGGACTTCTTTCAGTTTCCGTCTGCCAAATCCACTCACAAGGCTTTGGTCGGCCCGAGGCTAGAGTAGAAGACACTTGCCCAAGGTACCACGTAGTGGGACTGAACCCGGAACCATGTGGTGCGTTAGCAAGCTACTCACCACACAGCCACTCCTACGCCTGTATAACTTACTTGTATAACTTGTTTATAACATGTTTATAACTTGTTTCTATAGATAGTGTTTATCTACCCATGCGAGTGGGTGCTGAAAAGTTCCTGGTTATGGATAAAAGAAAATACAGGAGGATCAGTTAATTATGGTTTTACTCAACATATTCCTCCCTCTCACATTCACACACTTATTGCAGCGGTCCTTCAGTTTTTCTAAGCCTTGTAAAATAACCCGGATGTTTGGGCCTCCAGTCAAGCCTTTCACGACACTCTTAAAGCCAGGAACGTTTCACCTCACCCACCTCGTATATCTATCTATTTGTCTGTCTGTCTGTCTGTCTGTTATTGTTCAGCTTTATTTCAAGATTTCTTGCTAACAGAGAAAGATCCTGTTTCTAACCTAGATCAAAGGCCCCTTCATTGGAATTTCAGCATCAACAAATGGGTATTTTTGTATGTATGCATGTATGTATGTATGCATGTATGTATGTATGTATGTATGTATGTATGTATGTATGTATGTATGTATGTATGTATGTATGTATGTGTAATATATATATATATATATATATGTTATATATATATGTATATATACATGTGTATGTGTGTGTCATTCTGTCTGTCTGTGTTTGTCCCTCCACCCGCCGCTTGGCAACCGGTGTTCAGCAAAAGAGACCAATAGAATTAGTATTAAGCTTACAAAAAAAAAGTCCTGGGGTCCATTTGTTCGACTAAAACCCTCGCGGCGGTGCCCCAGCATGGCCGTAGTCAAACGACTGAAACAAGTAAAAGATAAATAATGAAAGATGTTTGAAATAAAATCATAGAAAAACGGAATAAGACGAAAGAATTTTTGAAATAGGACATTGAAGGCCCGGACACGTCTAATATGAATTTAGGATCTTTATTCTTTCAAAGTTGCTATCAGAAACTACCGTAAATCCTCGAGTATAGTCCGCCTTTGAGTATAATATGCAGGGGATTTTTAGGGGGCTGTATCTCTGAAAAACCTAAACCTTGTGTATGATATGCACCCCTTCTCTAATTTGAGTGAAGGGGGTCTATATAACGTCCTTGGTTTGTAAAAACGTATACGGTAACGCCCTTTATTATTATTGTATATATGACATAATGCAAACGTGTACCTTTTATGTGCATTTTGTTTGCAGAAAATAAAGAAATAACAGTAATAACGTTTAATAAATGTTGCTTACTGCAAGTTATGGATGATTCTTTTACGACTTCATTGCTTTCAGGCTTAGCTTAAGGTATTTTCGCGCCCGACGTCACAAAATGCGTCTGAATAAACATTGCCGGACAGCAAATCGAGACTCGGACATTGCTTAGAAAATATTTTTTCATTTTTAACCTCGTATATAGTACGCACTAGGGATTTTGACCTTTAAATTTTGGGGGGAAAATACCGATTATACTCGAGGATTTACGGTAATTATCCTTTCAAAAGGAAAAGATCCTAATTCTTTTTAAAAAGCCGAAAAATCTAAATTAGATATGAATGAGAATGCCAAATTTTCAATAATGTATCATGCGTGTCTATCCATTCATACATATACTTTTGTATACGCACACACGCATATATACAAGCATTAAGTCAATGCTGCTGAAAGTTCATTTACAATAAATTATTGGCCACGCCATTAGAATAATTGACAGCCGCGTACCCATGGAGTTGTTTTACGGTGAGCTTGTGTACAGTTCACACGAACAAGGAAGGCGTAAACTATGGTACAAAGAGCACACTGAAAAACAATCTCAAATGGAACAGCATTAGTCTATGCAAACATGACAGATCAGCGTCGACGTCATTCGCCTCATGAGCAGTAGCTGCCTTCGAAGACAGACGACAGCGTCTCGCTGCTGCAAGAAACAGACGTCACAGGACAGAATTCGCCTCAATCTAGACAGCAGACTATCGTTGTGAGCCATGTGGTCGCCTGTGTGCTTCCAGCTCTGGCCTGCAGAGTTACATGCGCTCTCATCGTTGAGATTATGCGTGGGTTTTCGCGAGTGCGCATGCGCGTATATATATAAATATATACACATATACACGTGTATCTGTGTGTGAATCTGCCTATCTATCTATCAATATATCCCTCTCCCTTTCTCCCCCCCTCTCTCTCTCTCTATATATATATATATTAGGTATGTACATATATGTTTGTATGTATGCATATATTTTATTTATTACACTATTGTATGACTGAGCGCCTTCGCTTCGATTCGACTCGTTTGGTTTAGTTTCGTCTCTTCTTCTTCTCTAAGCTGGTTTATATATATAGTATATATATTATATATAATATATATATATATATATTAGAAGGTTTGGAGATGATGTACAGGTATTTTATATTAGAAGAAATGAGGTACTCAGAAATTCGGATGGTTTTATATTATAGATATTTATTTGTATCTTACATATTTTTATACATCATATACCATATGTCATATAATAGCGCTTTCGTCCATTCTAGTGGAGTTTTCAAATTGAACTAAGTTCTTGTGGAAAAATTTGACCATTTTTATAGTGTTATTGAGCGTGTAGTGGTGGGGAGGGATATGAGACAGTACAAGAGGGTGATAACATTGTGAAAAAACGTGTGCTTTTTGCCCTCATTTTCTTTTTAATCTTTTCATAAAAGTGAAAGGATTTCGTCTATTTATTTCTGCTGTCCACTTACGACGGTCATTCAGTTGACTAGGAAAAATATACGTGAGGAATATCCAATACCAAACTATCTTAATCTGCATATTGAAACTGCATTAAACTTTGGCAAGCTTACCTTTACCTATTCTGAGTTACTTGAAAGGTGATGTTTCCTTCTCTCTCTTCTGATTGTTGATACCTTCTTTTTTACCTTTGATACCGTTGTTTTACTTTAAAGATGCTTCTTTACCCAGCCATTATGATATTTCGGCTGCTGTCCGTTGTTTCAAATAGGTTTTAGCATTGTCATTCTAGCCTTTTTTAAGCACCCACATATGATTCATCCCAAAGAATCAACCTTTAAATAAAAGTTTTGCTTCCACTAGCGAAAGCTATACGTATCTTTCAGGAAGCTACATACCAATTTAACTTTATGCAGCATTCGCTGTTAGTTTATGTGCACGCTATGTAGGAAGATAGAATAAAGGGGCTTTTGTTAGCTTTTCTCTCTCAAACAACAACAAAAAAATAGCTCTCTTTGCTGTTGAAAAAAATAAACTCGCAGAGGGGAAGTTTCAACATCTTCCTTCAATTTCCTTACACCATTTATGTGGCTGTTTCTGACAAGAAATTTCGCTTTCATGTAAACAACTATATTTTGTAGTCATTATCCGTAATCTACTCCCAAAACACTTCAGTAGCTCTACTTTACATCGCTTGCAAACTTATATATTCTATGATAATCAAAGTGCAACGACCTCCACAATAACAAGCCTTCAATTTGATTTTCCGTTCCTAGGTTAATCGGAAACAGATTACCATGCTACACATAAACCTTCTCGGTAGTTCAATTATTTGGTGAAAAAAATACCACGAAAGCAACTTAAACCGTCCAAAAGACGGGTGTCGTTGCTAGTATATATATATATATTATATATAATATATATATATATATATATATATATATATATATTATATATATTATACTAAATCTATTTAATTCATTTTGCGAGGATGATTCGGCGTGGTCGTGTTCTGCCCTTACCTTCGAAACACGCATTGGGTCGAAACAGGGGCAGCTGAAGAAGGGGAATGTTCCTTGTGTTGTTTGTCTTGTACTCTGTTTTTTCGTTGTTAAAAAAAAGTCCGTTTCCTTGTTTGGTTTTATGTTTTCGTTTCTCGTTGTGTTCTACGTTTATTTGTGGTGTCCTGTACTCATATATGCATGTATATATACATATAGATATAGGTATGTACATATATGTATGTATGTATGCATATGTTTTATTTATTAAATTGTTATTATACATACACACACACACACACACACACACACACACACACACACACACACACACACACACAACGGACTTTTTTCAGTTCCCTCTATCAAATCTATTCACAAGGCTTTGGTTGGCCCGAGGCTACAGCGGAAGACACTTGCTCAAGGTGCCACGCAGTGGGACTGAACCAGGAATCTTGTGGTTGGGAAGGTAGCTTCTTACTAAACAGCCACGTCTGCACCTGTATATTCATATTATGTAATATTTATGTGTGTGTGTGTGTGTGTATGTGTTATGCAGCACTCAG
>NW_021825691.1:10000-14800 GCF_006345805.1 Octopus sinensis | reverse complement strand
AACCAGTGATCAGGTCGATAAAATACATCAATCAAATAAAATATCCACTTCTCAAAATTCCCAGCCTTGAACTTAAGGAGGGCGGGTGTTATGATCTTGGTCCCTCATAAGCCATGAAACTCAGGGACCAGCCTTATAGTCTAAGGGCCAAAAATAAAAAGGACCGAGTTTTTTTTTTTTTTTTTTTAGCTTTTAGATTCTGAGAAACTATACTGAATTTCATGGTGAATATGACCAAAATCGTAAGACTCACCCTAAAGATGTCCCTCTGGCGGCTCGCTCGCATAATCGGTATTACGCCGGACAAAATGCCACGCGGCATTTCTTTCGACTTTGCGCTCTGAGTTCAAATGTCGTCGGAGATCGATTTTAAGAAGTGGATTTTTTTTTTATTTCACTGATGTATTTTATCGACCTCCAAGGGTCGATAAAGGTAAAGTTGATATCGGTAGGATTTGAACTCAGAAAACGCGGGTCAAACATCGAAAGCTATGGTCCTTAAGCTTTTGGTATCCCCTTCCCCTTTTGCCATATTTTGGGATGCTGTTCCTCCCCATTTGCACCTCATTCCTCATATTCATTATTCAGCACAAAGCCTGAAATTTGGAGGAGGAGGATAATCTATTACATCGACTCCAGTGTTTTACTATTAATTAATTTATCGACCCCAAAGAAGGAAAAGCAAAGTCGACCTCGGTGGAATTTGAACCTAGAACATAAAGGCAGACGAAATACCTATTTCTTTATTACCCACAAGGAGCTAAACACAGAGGGGACAAACAAGGACAGACAAACGGATTAAGTCGATTATATCGACCCCAGTGCGTATCTGATACTTATTTAATCAACCCCGAAAGGATGAAAGGCAAAGTCGACCTCGACGGAATTTGAACTCAGAACGTAAAGACAGACGAAATACCGCTAAGCATTTTCGTCCGGCGTGTTAACGATTCTGCCAGCTCGCCGATGCACAAGGCCTGAAATTTGGGAGGGAGGAATATGTCGATTACAGCCATCCTCAGTGTTCAGCTGGTATCTATTTTATATCGAGTGGAGGCGCAATGGCCCAGTGGTTAGGGCAGCGGACTCGCGGTCATAGGATCGCAGTTTCGATTCCCAGACCGGGCGTTGTGAGTGTTTATTGAGCGAAAACACCTAAAGCTCCACGAGGCTCCGGCAGGGGATGGTAGTGATCCCTGCTGTACTCTTTCACCACAACTTTCTCTCACTCTTACTTCCTGTTTCTGTTGTACCTGTATTTCAAAGGGCCGGCCTTGTCACTCTCTGTGTCACGCTGAATATCCCCGAGAACTACGTTAAGGGTACACGTGTCTGTGGAGTGCTCAGCCACTTACACGTTAATTTCACGAGCAGGCTGTTCCGTTGATTCGGATCAACCGGAACCCTCATCGTCGTAACCGACGGAGTGCTTCCATCCATCCATTTTATATCGACCCCGAAAGGATGACAGGCAAAGTTGGCCTCTGTCAAACTTGAACTCAGAACGTAAAGACAGCATTTTATCCGGTTGCTAACGATTCCGCCAGTTCTGTTTGTTCCTCTTGAGGAAATTAATACCGAAATACCGTACACGACCTTGTTTTCTAAACGATTTCAAGTGATTATAAATCGGTTTTCCATCGCTGAAATTAATTCTTCATTTAAACTTCAGCCTAAAACGGCCATCTTGAAAAACACATCAATTAATTGGTTGGGTTATTAAGGCGTTCCTTTTAATTAGCCAACGAACATCTTAAAACGATGACAATAATTGGTGTTGCTCTAAATGATCATAGTGTTGTTGTTGTTGTTGGTGGTGGTGGGGTGGTGATGGTGGTGGGGTGCTGGTGGTGGTGGTGGGTTTTTTTCTCTTGTCGACAAAGATGTTTCATGTTTTTTAAGATGTTGAATTGTTAAAAAAGCATTTTTTTGACGATGACGACGACGATGATGATGGAGGAGGAGGAAGGGGAGGAGGGGAAGAGGAGGGGGAGGAGGTAAAATAACAGCAGCAAAAACATGAATAAGAAGACAGAAAGAAAGGTGAAGAATAAGAAGAAGAAGAAGAAGAAGGAGAAGAAGAAGAAGAAGAAGAAGAAGAAGAAGAAGAAGAAGAACAAATCAATAACATCAGCAACAAATGGGTGTAACAGAAGGTAAATGGATCCGAAACGAATTCAGTCAGTCATCAACCGATCCCGTGTTCAAATCTCCCCCTCTCTCTCTCTCTCTCTCTCTCTCTCTCTCTCTCTAAAAAAATCAATTTAAAAAAAAACACATTAAATTCTTCGTGAAGGTTTTCATGGAACTCTCCCGTACAAATTTAAGGATTATGATTGGTTCAGGTGTTTCGACGATCTCTCACTCGCATCATCATCATCACCATCAATACCACTACCACCACCACCACCACCTCCATCATCACAACCCCGCCTGCGCAAATATGTAATTATTTTGTCTCAAGTACAGACATAATTAATAAATACAGGTTTATTATTGTAAATTAATTAATTATGTATTTGATTCTTAACATAGAATAAGTTTGCGTTTGGTTTTTATTAATAAAATTTAATATTTATATCAAAATTTGTTAATTTAATTTATTTGTTAGAAAACAAATCTTTATATATAAAAGTGAAGTTGTGTGCTGTCTGTCTCCTACGATTAGATTCCTAACTACTCCCACATTTTGCGGTGCAGTTTAACCAAATTCGGGTATCTTATAGTCGTGATTCATATCGAGCCCTTCTGGGTATTAGCGCGCGTCTACGATGAGTCTACGATTTAAAAAATAATTTACCATCATTTTTTCCACTTTAATGCATTTTTTCGCTATTATATAAGGGAAGTAACTCTCTAAAAATGTCTACGATGAGTCAACGATTTAAAAAAGAAATTACCATAATTTTTTTTCCATTTTAATGCATTTTTTTGCTATTTTTTGGCTATAACTATCTAAAAATGCTTATATAGTTATTTCCCTCACAAACCCGAGCAACGCCGGGCGATACTGCTAGTCTTTTATAATAAGATGAATAATTAGTCAGAAAATCTGGGGTTTTTGGGGGGTTTTTTACGAATAATTTCATCTCGAAAAGCTGCGGCCATGTTGGGGCACTGCCATATCGATTAGATTGATTTGTTACGTAAATTTTTAAATGATTAAGTAAATACTAGTTGAATACGTGTACTACCACGACCACCACCACAGCAACAGCAGTGGAGGCGCAATGGCCCAATGGTTAGGGTAGCGGACTCGCGGTCGGAGGATCACGGTTTCGATTCCCAGACCGAGCGTTGTGTGTGTTTATTGAGCGAAAATACCTAAAGCTCCGCAGAGGTGGTGGCGACCCCTGTTGTACTCTTTCGCTCCAACTTCCTCTCACTCTTTCTTCCCGTTTCTTGTCCCCGACTTCCTACGCTGAGCCTGGATGCGCATTCAGTCATCCGACTATGCTCTCGGTGTCGGGGGGTTGACCTTCTTTCTCTTCTGCGGGTCTTACGAATAGCAAAGGACCACGTTTCGGATTTCTCGACCGCTCCGCAGGGGTGGTGGCGACCCCTGTTGTACTCTTTCGCCCCAACTTCCTCTCACTCTTTCTTCCTGTTTCTTGTCCCCGACTTCCTACGCTGAGCCTGGATGCGCATTCATCCATCCGACTATGCTCTCGGTGTCGGGGGGGGGGGTTGACCTGCTTTCTCTTCTGCGGGTCTTACGAATAGCAAAGGACCACGTTTCGGACTTCTCCCACTACAGACATGGGACGAAAACCGCTTCGTTCAACAACAAACAAACAAACAAACGAACAAGCAACAACAGGCGGATAGTGACGCAAACAACTACAACAATAAGATCTATAGAGAACGAGACAAATAAAACTAGTTCAATGATCCAATGGCGCCGGTTGTTGACCATTCATTGCGTCTGGTGAATTAGCAAGAAATGTGAGCAACACCTAAGATGAAGTTGTGTGATAGTCGCCTGATTCTGCCGACAGCTGGCTCTCGTCTCGAGTGTGACACTCCCGGATCGTGTCATCAGTTTCAACAGTCACCAGGGGTCATTCGGTACAGTTATGTTTTAGGTGCATACTTACAGATATACATATATATATTCATACATGCATACACATACATAATATATACATTTTACTCTCGTGCATATATACATCTATAAATACACTCATACATACATACATACATACATACATACATACATACATACATACATACATACATACATACATGCGTACATACATACGTACATACATACATACATACATACACACATACATACGTACATACATACATACATACACACATACATACATACATACATACATACACACATACATACATACATACACACATACATACATACATAACATACATACATACATACACACATACATACATACATACATACATACATACATACATACATACATACATACATACATACGTACATACATACGTACATACATATATACATAGGCGCGTGGTTTAATGCCTAGGGTATTTGGCTCTCAGTCAAAAGGCTGTGAGTTCGATTCCAAGCGGTGTGTTGTGGCCTTGAGCAGGACACTCTATTTTCTGTTGCTCCAGACCACTCAGCTGGTAAAAATGAGTTGTACCTGTAATTAAAAGGGGCCAGCCCCTTGTCACATTCTGTGTCATCCTGAATCTCCTTGAGAACTACGTCGACGGTACGCGTGCCTGTGGAATACTCAACCACTGATCGGGTCAGCTGGAATCTCACAGTTATAACAGAGTACCAAAAAGGGGGGTGTGTGTGTGTGT
>NW_021825691.1:0-5000 GCF_006345805.1 Octopus sinensis | reverse complement strand
GTCACGTTCCGAGTTCAAACCCCATCCAGGTCAACTTTGCTTTTCATCGTTTCGGGGTCAATAAAATATGAATCCCTTTAATACTGGGGTCGATATAATCGACTTAAACCCTTACCCCAAAATTTCAAGCTTTGTTCCTATAGTAGAAACGATACTGGCTTCAAATTTTGGCAAAAGGCCATCTATTTAAGGGGACGGGGTAAAGGCGATCACATCGACCCCAGTGCTCAACTGGTACTCATTTTATCGATCTCGTACGGATGAAAGGCAAAGTCGACCGCGGTGGAATTTGAACTCAAAACGTAAAGACGGACGAACTGCCACTAAGCATTTCGCCCGGCGTCCTAACGTTTCTGCCAGTTCACCGCATTTAATGGTCCCTTCTGCTTAGGGGCACAAGACCCGAAGCTTCGGCGGAGGACGTTCGTCGCTTATATCGATCCTACAGCTCAACTGGTGTTTATTTAATCGACTCCGAAAGTGAAGAGAGGTTAAGGTGGACCCTGACGGAATTTGAACTCAGAACGTAAATGCCGCTGAGCATTTCGCCCAGCGCGGTAACGATTCTGCCAGTTCGCCGCCTTGTAGTAGAAGGAGTATTAGCACAAGAACTGCAGTGTTGAGGGTAGGGGTTCAGGTGAGGCCATTAACTACGAGACTTGACTGATACTTTATTTTATCGGTTCCGCAGAGATGAAAGGCAAGAGCGACTGCGGAAGGATTTGAGCTCAGAACGATTCTGCCATCTCACCTATCTTCAAAGGATGGAAGACAAAGTTGACCTTGGTGGGATTCGTATAAATACCACAAGGCATTTTGTCCAACAGTTTAATGATTCTTCCAATCCAATCGTCTGTTGATCTTTTAATGACAGCGACCAAATTTCTCTTGAACCAAAGAGTGTGCTCTTAAGAAAAGGAATCCACGTTGGATAATGTGGACTTTAAGGCCCAAAGTCCGGTGGTATTGATACCTATTTCTTTATTACCCACAAGGGGCTAAACACAGAGGGGACAAACAAGGACAGACATAGGTATTAAGTCGATTACATCGACCCCAGTGCGTAACTGGTACTTAATTTATCGACCCCGAAAGGATGAAAGGCAAAGTCGACCTCGGCGGAATTTGAACTCACAACGTAACGCAGACGAAATACCGCTAAGCATTTTGCCCGGCGTGCTAACCACTCTGCCAGCTCGCCGCACTTAACCACTGTGGTATTGATACCATTAATGTTTTGTTTAAACTGTTGCAGATTAACCCTCTCAGATTAACATGGGTTCCTAAGTCAAAAGGAAAAAATAGTTGCATTCACGGCTCAAGAGTAATGATAGCAAACAAACTAACGGACAGAATCGTAAAAATAATTCGTGGGAATAAACTATGCTAGTCCCATCTCTTAACCTCCATGTTTGTTCATTGCAGGGAGAGCTAATGGACATAGACACAGAAAAAAATTCAGAAGAATAGCAATAATAGGCCCTTCTCTTTTAACTACCGTAGTTGTTCACCCAAATTGCGACTTTCCTCACCACTTTCAACAGATTCATTGTCTGCGTAAGCGAACCTCTTCGTCCAAAGAATAAATGTCTTCAACTGTAAAGTGTCTAAGCTTTGCTTGTTTACCAGTTGAAGTACTGGGTTCATCTGGTGAAGTGCTCGTCTCGTCACAAAAGATCCATTTTGTTTATGTATTTCGGTTAAAAACCAAAGTAAACAACATCTGTGGGAGAAGTCATTTACGATGTGTCATAAACACATTTGACCACAAATCTATCTTATCTGATAGGAAGCTGTTGATCCAAAGCATCTGAGAATCGTGGGACCCCTTTAACCCTAGGTCGGCACTGACTCAACCGAAACATCATCAAAGGCAGATTTGTTTGGGCGTGGGACCATATACCTTGCGGTAATTCAAATCCAACCGAGACCAGCTTGGCGTTTTAACCTTCTGTAGTCGATGAAATAAAGTACCAGGGGGGGGGGGAACGATTCTATCTTCCTGCCTTAATATTGAAACCGTTACCATTAACACCACGATCGTCATTTGGTGGCTGTGGAGGCGCAATGGCCCAGTGGTTAGGGCAGCGGACTCGCGGTCGTAGGATCGCAGTTTCGATTCCCAGACCGGGCGTTGTGAGTGTTTATTGAGCGAAAACACCTAAAGCTCCACGAGGCTCCGGCAGGGGATGGTGGTGATCCCTGCTGTACTCTTTCACCACAACTTTCTCTCACTCTTACTTCCTGTTTCTGTTGTACCTGTATTTCAAAAGGGCCGGCCTTGTCACTCTCTGTGTCACGCTGAATATCTCCAAGAACTACGTTAAGGGTACACGTGTCTGTGGAGTGCTCAGCCACTTACACGTTAGTTTCACGAGCAGGCTGTTCCGTTGATTCGGATCAACCGGAACCCTCATCGTCGTAACCGACAGAGTGCTTCCATCCATTACCATTTTAATAGTAGTTAGTGCAGGGGATGGAGGTGGGACACAGTAGGGGTGACGAGAGATTGGCCATGGTTGCCTGAATAAAGGAGGTTCGAGACGAACCAGCTCCGAGAAACAAGGACTTTTATGTATGCATCTATGTATATATGTGTGTATGTATGTATGTATGTATGTGCGTATGGTGTATGTATGTATGTATGTATTTATGTAGGTAGGTTGGTAGGTATGTATGTATGTATGTATGTATGTATGTATGTATGTATGTATGTATGTATGTATGTATGTATGTGTGTATGTAGGTATGTATGTAGGTATGTATGTATGTGTGTGTGTATGTGTGTGTGCGTTATCAAAGGCAGCTTTGCTTGGTCGTGGGACCATATACCTTGTGGTAATTATTTTCGTTTATTACATTCTCAATTCAAATCCAACCGAGACCAACTTGGCGTTTTAACCTTCTGTAGTCGATGAAATAAAGTACCAGTCGATGCTATCTAGTCGGGGGGATCGATGCTATCTACCAGCCTTGATATTGAAACCGTTACCATTAACACCACGATTGTCATTTGGTTGGTGTGTTTACAAAAATAGTAACGCAGGGGAAATAACTCTTAAAGGACAAAAATATAAAGACTTGGAGTTATTTCCCTTTGACTAAATACTAAACGTTTCTCACTAAATCCGAAGAATATTGCATCCAAATTGATGGGCAAATATAGATCAGCAGCAGAAGCAGCCGCAGTAGCAGCAGTAGCAGTAGTAGAAGCATCACTGATATGATTTCTGTAGCTTCATGGTGGCAGGAGTGGTGGTTGTAGGAATGTGGGTTATTTTCCAAGATACTTTATTTAAAAAATGTTATTAGTTTATTGGTTTACGGAGGTAGAGATGGCGGCGGCGAGGGCAATGACGGCGATGTATGTGTGTGTATATATATATATGTGTGTGTGTGTGTATGTATGCATGTATACATATACATGTATATATATACATGTATATGTATGTATGTATGTATATATGTATGTATATATAATATATATGTATATATATATGTATATATATATGTGTATGTTTGTATGTATGTATGTGTGTATGTATACATATATATATATATAATATATAATATATATATATATTATATATATATATATATATATATATATAGTATGTATGCATGCATGTATGTATGTATGTATGTATGTATGTGTGTATGTATATATGTTTATATATATAATATATTAAATATATATACATTTTAGTACTATGTTTTTCTACTGACAACTGTTTTACGGTTTCTTGAAAGTTTACAATTCGGTTAAGTAGACTGAGTGACCGAGGCGCAGAGAGAGAGAGAGAGAGAGAGAGAGAGAGAGGAGCATTAATACATAGATGTGTAGACGGATCTCCGTCAAGTTTCGACGACGTCTCTTCAGTTCTTCGAACAACTTAACTTTCTGCTCACTGAATTAGCATGGAAGCGGCCGAGTATTCCAAAGTTGCATAAACCTTTAACGTAATTCTCACGCAGAATCAGTGTGACACTTTTTGACAAGGTTGTTTTTTTTTAATTGCGTGTACCACAGTTCATATGAGAGGCTTCCACACAGTTTCCAGTTGTCTAATCATATTCTCAAGGGTTTGATTAATCCGAGGGTGTAGTAAAAAAAAAAATTGTCGAAGACAGCATGTACAGGAATCGAACCCGGATCAGTGCTGGATTAACCATTAAGCAAAATAAGCACGTGCTTAGAATATCAAGGAAGGAGGAGCACCACAGAAACGGTAAATGGTAAATAGGCGGCGAGCTGGCAGAATCGTTGGCACGTCGGGCGAAATGCTTGGCAGTATTTCGTCTGCCGTTACGTTCTGAGTTCAAATTCCGCCGAGGTCCACTTTGCCTTTCATTCTTTCAGGGTCGATAAATTAAGTACCAGTTACGCACTGGGATCGATGTAATCGAATTAATCCGTTTGTCTGTCCTTGTTTGTCCCCTCTGTGTTTAGCCCCTTGTGGGTAGTAAAGAAATAGGTATTTTGCCTGCCGTTACGTTCTGAGTTCAAATTCTGCCGAGGTCGACTTTGCCTTTCATTCTTTCAGGGTTGATAAATTAAGTACCAGTTACGCACTGGGGTCGATGTAATCGACTTAATACTTTTGGCTGTCCTTGTTTGTCCCCTCTGTGTTTAGCCCCTTGTGGGTAGTAAAGAAATAGGTATTTTGCCTGCCGTTACGTTCTGAGTTCAAATTCCGCCGAGGTCGACTTTGCCTTTCATTCTTTCGGGGTCGATAAATTAAGTACCAGTTACGCACTGGGGTCGATGTAATCGACTTAATACCTTTGGCTGTCCTTGTTTTGTTCCCTCTGTGTTTAGCCCCTTGTGGGCAATAAAGAAATAAGAAATGGTAAATGGTTTACGCCACAAAAGAAATCACTTTAAACTTGCTGAAATAATATTCAGGATGCCTTTATCTCTGTTGAGTATAGAAGCAGATGTGTTACCTAAGATTAATTTTAGGGATCTCATCAAAGACTTTGCAATTAAAAAAAATAGG
>NW_021825690.1:0-14741 GCF_006345805.1 Octopus sinensis | reverse complement strand
ATATATATATAACATATCTTTATAGACTTTACTTATAGACATAGGTATATATGGATATATACACACACACATAATTTAAGTGGGTATATATATAAATATATATGTGTGTGTCTATGTTGTTATTTATGTATGTAGTTAAGCATATATATTATAATATATACATACATACATACATACATATACATATATATATATATATATATATAAAATATCTTTATAGACTTTATTTATAGACATAGGTATATATGTATATATACACACACACATAAATTTAAGTGGGTATATATATAAATATATATGTGTGTGTCTATGTGTGTTAATTTATGTATGTAGTTAAGCATATATTATATATACATACATACATACACACATACATATACATATATATATATATATATATAACATATCTTTATAGACTTTACTTATAGACATAGGTATATATGTATATATACACACACACATAAATTTAAGTGGGTATATATATAAATATATATGTGTGTGTCTATGTGTGTTAATTTATATATGTAGTTAAGCATATATATATATATACATACATACATACACACATACATATACATATATATATATATATAACATATCTTTATAGACTTTACTTATAGACATAGGTATATATGTATATATACACACACACATAAATTTAAGTGGGTATATATATAAATATATATGTGTGTTAATTTATGTATGTAGTTAAGCATATATATATATATTATATATATACATACATACATACACACATACATATATATATATATATATATATAAATAAATCTTGAAATCTATATACAACTGAATAGCAAGCCACTTCCCACCAGACACACGGACATAAGGAATATCAGGTGATGGTTCCGATCGAATGTTCGCCTGTTCTATGTAAACTAACTTCCGGTTCCTACATTTGGTTCCGAGGATTTCACAGCAGACTGTTCCTTGAGTTTCATCTTCATCTGAGGGTGAAAACCAGGAAAGCGTGTCAATATTATATGAAATGGCATAAATTGGTTTGTGTGTGTGTGTGTGTGTGTGCATGCGACTGTATACATACATATATATATATATACTCTCTTTTACTCTTTTACTTGTTTCAGTCATTTGACTGCGGCCATGCTGGAGCACCCCCTTTAGTCGAGCAAATCGACCCCCGGGACTTATTCTTTGTAAGCCAAGTACTTATTCTATCGGTCTCTTTGGCCGAACGCTAAGTGACGGGGACGTAAACACACCAGCATCGGTTGTCAAGCAATGCTAGGGGGAAACACACAGACCCACAAACACACACGCATATATATATATATTAATATATACGACAGGCTTCTTTCAGTTTCCGTCTACCAATCCACTCCACAAGGCATTGGTTGGCCCGGGGCTATAGCAGAAGACACTTGCCCAAGATGCCACGCAGTGGGACTGAACCCGAACCATGTGGTTGGTTAGCAAGCTACTTACCAGACAGCCACTCCTGCGCCATATATATATATATATATATATATATAATAGCACCAGGTGGTGCTATTAAGTTAGACATGGCCTGGGCCAATAATGGCCAAAACCTATCAAAGTATCAAAGTATATATATACATACACACATATATTAATTGAAGTGTACAATATCAATATCCATTATGGATGATTTTTCAAACAATCAAATCAGATATCAGAAAGCAGAACCAAAATCGAGAAGTCGATCAACATCAATGGAAATGCAGCTGTGATACCAGTGCCGGTGACCTGACAGTAAGCGAACCATCCGATCGTGGCCGTTGCCAGCGCCGCCCCGACTGGTTTCCGTGCCGGTGGCAGTAAAAAGCACCATCCGTTCATGGCCGTTGCCAGCCTCGCTGGCCCCCCAATGCCGGTGGCAACATAGCACCATCCGTTCGTGGCCATTGCTAGCATGCTGGCCCCCGTGCCGGTGGCACGTAAAAAAAGCCATCCGTCCGTGGCCGTTTGCCAGCTCCGTCCTGGCACCTGTGCGGGTGGCACATAAAAAAGCCCCACTACACTCACGGAGTGGTTGGCGTTAGGAAGCGCATAATCCAGCTGTAGAAACACTGGCCAGATCAGACTGGGCCTGATGCAGCCTTCTGGCTTCACAGACACCAGTTGAACCGTCCAACCCATGCTAGCATGGAAAGCGGACGCTAAATGATGATGATGATGATGATGATGATATGGATGAGCTTACCAATTGGTTTCACACTAGGTGTTCAACAGGGTGTAAGGTAACAGTCCAGTTATGTAACCTTGTGCTCTTCAGAGGTAGCCATATGTATATATGTGTGTGTGTGTGTAAACAAAGGCTCAGTCTTCACAGGGGAAGACCATCCAACGAGATTTCAAGACATTGAAGAAAACTGAGAGAATGCAACACTCACTATCCCCAAAAAATGAGTTTCAGGAATGCTTCCATCAATGGAAAAAAAAAGGGTGCCGGGATAAAGGGTGTAGCTTCAGAGGGGGACTACTTTGAAGCAGATTAAATACTGAATTACTATGTGTTGTGGTTTTCTTTTTATAGCATCAGTCCCGGAAGTTTTTGATGAAAATTTGTAAATGGGTGAAGTCCCATTTTGGAAGTGTACTCTTTCAGTCATTTATTTGTCGCAGTCATTCGACTGCGGCCATTCTGGAGCACCGCCTTTAGCCGAACAAATCGACCCCAGGACTTATTCTTTGTAAGCCTAGTACTTATTCTATCTGTCCTTTTTGCCGAACCGCTAAGTTACGGGGACGTAAACACACCAGCATCGGTTGTGAAGTGATGGTGGGGAGACAGACACAGATACACAAACATATACTCTTTCTTTCTCTTTTCTCTTTTACTTGTTTCAGTCATTTATTTGACTGCGGCGATGCTGGAGCACCGCCTTTAGTCGAGCAACTCGACCCCGGGACTTATTCTTTTGTAAGCCCAGTACTTATTCTATCGGTCTCTTTTGCCGAACCGCTAAGTAACGGGGACGTAAACACACCAGCATCGGTTGTCAAGCATTGCTAGGGGGACAAACACAGACACACAAACATATACACACACACATATATATATACATATATTTATATATATATATACATATATACGACAGGCTTCTTTCAGTTTCCATCTACCAAATCCACTCACAAGGCTTTGGTCGGCCCGGGGCTATAGCAGAAGACACTTGCCCAAGATGCCATGCAGTGGGACTGAACCCGGAACCATGTGGTTGGTTAGCAAGCTACTTACCACACAGCCACTCCTGCGCCTATACGTATATATATCATCATCATCATCATCGTTTAACGTCCGTTTTCCATGCTAGCATGGGTTGGACGGTTCAACTGGGGTCTGGGAAGCCAGAAGGCTGCGCCAGGCCCAGTCTGATCTAGCAGTGTTTCTACAGCTGGATGCCCTTCCTAACGCCAACCACTCCGAGAGTGTAGTGGGTGCTTTTTATGTGCCACCTGCACAGGTGCCAGACGAGGCTGGCAATGGCCACAATCGGACGGTTCTTTTTACGTGCCACCGGCACGGAGGCCAGTCAAGGCGGCGCTGGCAATGGCCAGGGAGTATTGATAATTCATTTTATACATTTTGAGATTTAGTTATAAGTTATTTGTTTTATAAAAATATATATTTTTTTTTTTATGTATTGGCTTATTTCTATCTCTGTTTGAGTTGCATAATAGAGGTTTTATCTCTAATTTATATATATATATATATATATATACGATGAGCTTCTTTCAGTTTCCATCTACCAAATCCACTGATGAGGCTTTGGTTGGCCCAAGTCTATAGTAGAAGGCCTATTTTGTTTATTTGTCCATGGACAAGATATCTCAAGAACCACTGGATGAATTTAGTTGAAACTTTCAGGGATATATATATATAAGGTTGTCCCAAAAGTTCGTAGAATGTCTTGGAAAATAATGGTCTTTATTTTGAAGAATAATTTTTGTTGTTTTTGTTAGTACTTGGCGAGTAAAAATTCAATTTTCGAAAGTGTTTACGAACTTTTGGGACAACCTAATATATATATATAATTGGCCATTGAAAAGGTGATTACATCGGTGGTGCCCCAGCATGGCCACAGCCTTAGGATTGAAACACATAAAAGAATAAGAGAAAAGAATATATAAAATTGTGTGTGTGTGTGTGTGTTTGTTTCCCAAAAACCACTTCACAACCAGTGTTGGTTTGTTTATATCCTTGCAACTTAGCGGTTTGGCATAAAGGACTGATAGAATAAGGCTCAAAAAGAAATTAAATTCTGGAGATAATTTGTTCAATGAAATTCTTCAAGGATCAGACAGACCTATACTCAAAGGTGCTCTCACTGTCATTCAGGCACAGTGTACCTAGGATTACATCATCTAATGTATCCCTCCTTTTTGTTGTTTCGCACTAGATTAACCCAGATCTATCAAGCATATGATCAATGATGTTCTAATTTTGTGAGCATCAAATCTTTTATACTGGCACAGTGTATCTAGGACTACATCGAGTAATGTGTTTTTTCCTAATTTAAGATGGTAGGGTGTGTGTGATTTAATAGAGATTTCGCTACTGTATCTATGGATTAACTTGTCATTGTCCAAGGAGGGATTAGTTAAGCTGCTATTACCAGAGATTAGTTGTTATAGCAACAATAGATTAAGTGGGATGTACGTGCATGTGTTTGTATATTCAAGTGTGGTGTGTGTGTGTGTAAGTTAGAGGCAGAAAGAAAGTTAGAAGATATGTGTATATATTTGCTGATATACATGTGTAAATGTGTTCGTGTGTATATATGTGTGTGTATCTAAAATTCTGTGTAAATTCTTAAATATAATTCCTTCTGTATATATACATCTATACAACCATGATTTTTGATGAACTTAAAAAATAATTATAAATTTATTTTACTACCTATTTTGAACACTTTCATGTAAACTATTTAAACAAAAAGCCCCATTTAACATTTTCTTATCCTTGTCAAAGATTCTATTTTATAACATTTTTATAACATTTTTATAACATTTTTATAACATTTTCGTATCAAATCAGATATCAGAAAGCAGAACCAAAATCGAAGTCGATCAACATCAATGGAAATTGCAGCTGTGATACCAGTGCCGGTGATAAGTAAGCGAACCATCCGATTATGGCCGTTGCCAGCACCGCCCCGACTGGCCTCCATGCCGGTGGCATGTAAAAAGCACCATACGTTCATGGCCGTTGCCAGCCTCCCCTGGCCCCCGTGCTAGTGGCATGTAGCACCATCCGTTCATGGCCGTTGCCAGCCTCCCCTGGCCCCCGTGCTAGTGGCATGTAGCACCATCCGTTCGTGGCCGTTGCCAGCCTCGCCTGGTCCTCGTGCCGGTGGCACGTAAAAAGCACCATCTGTTCATGGCCGTTGCCAGCCTCGCCTGGCCCCCATGCGGTGGCACGTAAAAAGCACCATCTGTCCAGTGGCCGTTTTTCCAGCTCCGTCTGGCACCTGTACGGGTGGCACATAAAAAGCATCCACTACACTCACGGAGTGGTTGGCGTTAGGAGGGCACAGCCGTAGAAACACTGCCAGATCAGACTGGGCCTGATGCAGCCTTCTGGCTTCACAGACCCCAGTTGAACCGTCCAACCCATGCTAGCATACAAAGACTGTGCAACTGTATTTTCATACAATTATGATAACCATTTTTTGACACAACAAAGCTTATAAAAAGCTTTACATTTTACCTTTATATATATATAGCGGTATCTCTAAAAGACCTCTTCAGTTTCAAACCCTCTTTCCTATATATATATATATTCTAGGCACTAGGCCTCGAAAATTTTGGGGAGAAGGGGGTCTTGTGGATTACATTGACTCCAGTGCATAACTAGTACTTATCTTATTAACCCCGAAAGGATGAAAGGCAAAGTTGACCTTGGCGGAATTTGAACTCAGAACGTAGCGGCAGACGAAATACCGCTAAGCATTTCGCCCGGTGTGCTAACGATTCTACCAGCTCGCTGCCCTAAATATGTGTATAATAATAACAAAATATAATAACAATAATAACAACAACAACGTTTATTAAACACAACAAAAACATCATGTAAAGTATATTTACATAATATTCCTCTACACTAAATGAGAAATACACACACACGTGCACACACACACACACATACATATATATGTGTGTATATATTGTATACTGTATTATCATATATATATTGTATATATGGATTTATATATATATATATATATATATATTGTATATATGGATTATATATATATATATATATATTGTATATATGGATTTATATATATGAACTGCACCAGTGATTATAGTTTGTTGTATGACTGAGTTTTCTCAATTGGAGGGATCCAAAATTTGTTTAAATGCCCAATTTATTATCACAACTGTATTATATATTTGTATGTATATATGTGTATATATTGCCATATACCCATATGCATGTAATAGTAATGTATGCTGTTTTGTGTTAGATATATATATATATATATATATATAAAGCACCATCCAAACATGGCTTATGCTAGCATGACCATGACTGGCTTCTGTGTTGGTGGCACGTAAAAAGCACCAACTGATCGTAGCCATTGCCAGCGTCTCCTGGCACCTGTGCCAGTGGCACGTAAAAAGCACCCACTACATTCACGGAGTGGTTGGCGTTAGGAAGGGCATCCAGTTGTAGAAAAACTGCCAGATCAGACTGGAGCCTGGTGCAGCCTCCTAGCTTCCCAGACCCCGGTCGAACCATCCAACCCATGCTAGCATGGAAAATGGGCGTTAAACGACGACGATGACGATGATGATGATGATGATGATTATAGACCCTGAAGAGATCATACTTATAATGCATAAATCGCTACATATAAAAATATGCAAGATATGCAATTAATGCGATTGAAAAATGTGTCGGACAATTATTATGTACTAGCAGTATCGCCCGGCGTGTTGCTCGGGGTTGTAAGGGAAATAACTATATAAGCATTTTTAGAGAGTTACTTCCCTTATAGATGCCAATTCGGGCTTTCTTAGCCACTTCTGTTTTGGTGTCTTCAAGCCATGAAGTCGTTGTTCTAAAAGAACGCTGGTCTCCTTGACAACGCTTTACGACGTTGATTTCCTTAAACTCCCTTCCCCACAGCTTCATGAGGGAGGGAAGAAGGGGGAGAGAAGCAAACAGGTGCAGGTGTGACCATGGACGCCAACTCCGCCGCCATCGACACACGAAATTATGCATTAAAATGGAATAAAAAATTATGTTAAATTATTTTTAAAATCGTAGACTCATCGTAGACGCGCGCTAATACCCAGATGGGCTCGATATGAATCAAGACTATAAGATACCCGAATTTGGTTAAACTGCACCGCAAAATGTGGGAGGAGTTAGGAATCTAAATCGAAGGGGACAGACACTCACACAACTACAGTTTTATATATATAGATAAACCGACTGTAAGTAAACATAAAGTTTGAAGGTTCAAATTCCGTGTTCTCCTTATTGTATTTTACGTTCTAAGTAGTCAGAAATAAATTGTAACACCGGAGGGGAGACGAAAGAAATTGACCAAAAATGCACCATCTGAAGGAACCGGCATTGGAATTTTACATAGAGAATTTGATATATGCTGGAGCACCGCCTTAACCCTTTAGTGTTCAGATTACTCTGTTAAATGTAATACTTTTTCACTCAAATTGTTTCGGATTAATCCTGGATTATCTTACAGCTTTGAGGTTTCAATGATGTGATTGTTTATTTTTAGAATGGCATTGTAGGTTAGGTGTGAGAAGCTAGATATCGCCAGTTTGAATATAAAACATGTAGAATATATTGGGCCGGATTTGGTCAGTTTAAACACTAAACGGTTAAAGGGTTTTAATCAAAGAAATCGACCCCAGATTTATTCCTTGTAAGCTTATTATTGTATCGGTCCATTTTGCTGAACTGCTAAGTTACGGGTACATAAACACACCAGCATCAGTTGTCAAGAGATGGTGGTGGGACAAACATAGAAACACACATAGATATATACATACATATATATATATATATATAAATATATATATATACATATATATATTATATATATGATGGGCTTCTTTCAGTTTCCTTCTATCAAATCTACTCACAAGGCTTTGGTCAGCTCAAGAGTAAAGCAAAAGACATTTGCCCAAGGTGTCACACAGTGGGACTGAACCCGAAACCATGTGGTTGGTAAGCAAGCTTCTCACCACACAGCCACCTTCACATTCTGCAATGCTCGTTACAGAAGCAATTAAAATCTGGAGAGATTACACACCAAATTAAAAACAATGATGGGAATGCATAATTATTTTAACATCACACACATATGTACACATACATATACACAAACACACATACACACACACACACAGAGTCACACTCAGATACACACACAAACACACATTTGTGTTGCATACTCTCTTTACTCTTTTACTTGTTTCAGTCATTTTGACTGCGGCCATGCTGGAGCACCGCCTTTAGTTGAGCAAATCGACCCCGGGACTTATTCTTTGTAAGCCCAGTACTTATTCTATCGGTCTCTTTGGCCGAACCGCTAAGTAACGGCGACGTAAACACACCAGCATCGGTTGTCAAGCAATGCTAGGGGGACAAACACAGACGCACAAACATACACACACACACACCACACATATATATATACATATATACGATGGGCTTCTTTCAGTTCCGTCTACCAAATCCACTCACAAGGCTTTGGTCAGCCCGAGGCTATAGTAGAAGACACTTGCCCAAGATGCCACGCAGTGGGACTGAACCCGGAAACATGTGGTTGGTAAGCAAGCTACTTACCACACAGCCACTCCTGCGCCTATGTTTACATCTATGTTTACTCCTGCGCCTATGTTTACACGTCCATGCACAAGGAATGGAAAAATGTGAAAGTGGTACCGTGATTACATTTTACACATGCACACAACATATATACATGAATATATCTCTTCATCATCGTTTAACGTCCACCTTCCATGCTGGCATGGGTGGAATGGTTTGAGTGGAGCCGGCGAGGCAGAAGCCTGCGCCAGGCTTTTGTAACTGTTTTGGCAGGATTTTTACAGCTGGATGCCCTTCCTAACACCAACCACTCAGCAGAGTGAACTTAGTGCTTCTCACATGGCACAAGCACAGGCGAGGTCAGTTTTGGCAGGATTTTTACAGCTGGATGCCCTTCTGAACACCAACCACTGAGCTGAATGGACTTAGTGATTCTCACATGGCACAAGCACAGGCGAGGTCAATTTTGGCAAGGTCTTTACAGCTGGATGCCCTTCCTAACACCAACCACTCAGTAGAGTGAACTTAGTGCTTTTTACATGGTACAAGCACAGGCGAGGTCAGTTTTGGGAAGGTTTTTACAGCTGGATGCCCTTCCTAACACCAACCACTTAACTGTGGACCAGATGTCTTTTAAGTGGTACCTGCACTTTTAAGTGGTACCTGCACTTTTAAGTGGTACCTGCACTTTTAAGTGGTACCTGCACTTTTAAGTGGTACCTGCACTTTTAAGTGGTACCTGCACATGTATCAGCCCACTTATGAGTACCCCTCATTCATTGGACAATGAAATTTGCTTGCAAAGACCTATTGAGGCAAGTGAAAACAAATCAAAGTTGCTGACATGGCCAATGACAGTACCACCTGATTCGCACTTGTGCCAGTGGAACGTCAAAAGCACATCCGATGGTGATCGTTGCCAGGGCCACGGAATGGCACCCATGCTGGTGGCACGTGAAAAGCACTATTCAGGCGTAATCGCTGCCAGAGTCGCCCTACCGGCGCATGTGCCGGTGGCATGTGAAAAACAACATTCAAGTGTGGTCGTTGCCGGTGCCGCCGGACTGGCTCCCATGCAGGTAGCACGTAAAAAACACCTTTTGAGTGTGGTGGTCATTGCCAGAACCGCCTTACTGGCCTTCAATCGGGTATCACGTAAAAGCACCCACTACACTCTCGTAGTGGTTGGCGTTAGGAAGGGCATCCATTTATAGAAACTTTGCCAGATCAGACTGAACCTGGTGTAGCCTTCTGGCTCGCCAGCCCTCAGTCAAACCGTCCAACTCATGCCAGCATGGAAAGCGGACGTTAAACAACAACGATGATGATGATGATGAAATTAAATATACAACCAAAAGAGTTATTAATAGTTTCATGCTAGTATGATAATTGAGCAGGCATATTTATAAAATACGCCAAGTGTAAATAGATAGATAGATACATACATATATGTATGTGTGATACTATATAATTAGGGTTCAGCAACGACTTGCTTCACCACATACCGAATTTTAGAAATAGCAGTAAAAAAGAATCTTAGCTATTCCTTCTACTTTAAAGGGAGTTCCCAGAAAAACCAAAGCACTCGAAAACAAACCACGCAGGCAAAAGGGAAAAAAAACTGACGAAAAATCATTCTATATTAGGTTTGTGTGTGTGTTTGTGTGTACAAATGAATTGAAAACAGGATATAAAATGATCGTAACGGCATTCACAGCAGGATCAATCGCATCAGGAGCAGTAGCAGAAGCGGGAAGAAGCAGCATTGGCAGCGGCAGCAGCAATGACGGCAGCGGCGACATCAGTTCTCAAACTGACGATGACGACTATGATGATGATGACGATGATGGTGGTGGTGGTGGTGGTGGTGGTTGTGGTGGTGGCGACGATGGGAGTAGCATCAGAACTGGAGGTCGCAGTCGTAGCAGCAGCAACAGCAGTAGTAGTATTAGTAGTAGTAGTAGTAGTAGCAGCAGCAGTGGTAATCGCAAAAGGATCGGTCTGTTTCCGTTGAAGCAAAGCTAGCGCAGCGGCAGAGGCGTTTGGGGTTGGCGTCACGCGACATGGATGCGGCAGGGGATCGTCTCGTCTCGTCTCATCTCTTCGGTCTTGTCTTCGACCTCCACGAGTCGTACCGGTAGCGCGTCCGGAACAGCCTGACAATGAGTACCTGCGGGGGGATTGAACCCTACACTGTTTCAGTGGGACGCCAAGACAAAAATCGAGCGGCAGAGCAGCAACAACAACAACAACAATAACAAGAACAACATCATCATCATCATCATCATAATCATCATCATCATCAATAACAACAACAACAACAACAACATCAAACAATAATTAGGGAACAGACGAAAAAAATGAAGTGTGTCAGGTAGGGCCGTGAAAATGAAAGTAAAAAAATGGGGTCCGAGATCGTAAGAGAACCCTTTTCAAGTATACAACAGAATGATCGTAAAACGGGTGAGCTAGTAGAATCATTATACACAAGGGCAAAATGCTTAGCGGTATTTTATCTGTCTTTACATTCTGGGTTCAAATTCCGCTGAGGTCAACTTAGCCTAGAATCCTTTCGGGGTCTATGAAATAAGCACCAGTGGAACACTGGGGTTGATGGAATCAAAGAGACCCCCTCCTACCGAATTTCAGGCCTTGTGCCTATAGTAGAAAAGATTATCATTCATTATTATTATTATTATTATGGCCAGTGTAAATGGACCAATTCTCAGGTTTCGCCTGTGATTGAAAAAGATTTTATAAAAGGAGAAACAAAATAAATATATACATATATGTATAGATATATATATATATGTGCACATAACTATATATGCATATATATGTGTGTGTATTATATATATATATATATATATATATATATATATATATATATATATATGTGCATATAAATATATGCATATATATATAGTGTGTGTGTATATATATGCATATATACATATGTGTGTGTGTATATATATATACGTATATATACATATATATATATATATACATATATGTGTGTGTGTGTATATATACATATATATATCCATATATATATGCATATATATATATCTTTATATATAAAGCTGAAGTTGTCTGTGTGTGGCAGGTTTGGTAGCTTTCAACTAACACAATCTCCTCCGAGACCCTGCGGCGCAAGTTGACCAAAATTGAGAGTATGATAGAAGAAGGCTTGCTCTTCATTACGTACAAGAAAAAATTCAAATCGGACCATGTTAACACCAAAAATTATTTACATCAAAAAGGTGCTTTTTTTTTCTATGAAAATCTCTATTTTTTATGATTTTTTTGACTGCTGTATTTCGACCAGACAAATGTTCACTTAAAGAGAATAACAAGCTACATGATGCAAAATTTTTACTTTTCAAAAATTCCAATTCTAAAGGGTCGAAAAGAAAACAAACCCAAGCAACGCCGGGCTGTACTACTAGTGTATATATATATATATATATATATACGAGTAGTACAGCCCGGCGTTGCTCGGGTTTGGTGTACCGTTGGCGATTTTTTTCCTCTGTCTTCCCTTCTCTGGATCTTTCCTTCTCCTATGTTTCCGATGAAGAGCTCCGCTCGAAACATTAAGCCCTCCTTCTTTCCTGAGCATCCAATAATACTATATTTGTTCCACGTCCTCGCGTTGTGTTTTTTTGTGCTTTCTTATTTGGATTAACTTTATATATATATATATATATCATCATCATCAATTAATATCCGTTTTCCATGCTGGCATGGGTTGGAGGTTTCACTAAGATCTGGAGAGCCAGTGGCTGTACCAGGCTCCAGTCCTGTTCTGGCAGAGTTTCTACAGCTCGATACCCTCCCTAACGCCAATCACTCCAAGAGTGTTGTGGATGCTTTTTACGTGTACTGGCACAGGAGCCAGCCAGGAGAGCTTGGCAATGATCACGTTCATATGGTACTTCTTATGTGCCACCGGCACAGGAGCCAGTTAGTGGTACTGGCATCAGTTAACATTGCTTGGTGCTTTTTACGTGTCACCGGCAGTAAACACACAACTAAGCACACAGATACAAAACAAAGTGGAGAAAATAATACTCAAATACCAAAGGCAGAGTACTCTCTTTACTCTTTTTACTCTTTTACTTGTTTCAGTCATTTGACTGCGGTCATGCTGGAGCACCGCCTTTAATCGAGCAACTCGATCCCGGGACTTATTCTTTGTAAGCCCAGTACTTATTCTATCAGTCTCTTTTGCCGAACCGCTAAGTAACGGGGACATAAACACACCAGCATCAGTTGTCAAGCAATGCTAGGGGGACAAACACAGACACACAAACACGCATACACACACGCATATATATATATATACATACATATATACGACGGGCTTCTTTCAGTTTCCATCTACCAAATCCACTCACAAGGCATTGGTCAGCCTGAGGCTATAGCAGAAGACACTTGCCCAAGGTTCCACGCAATGGGACTGAACCCGGAACCATGTGGTTGGTAAGCAAGCTACTTACCACACAGCCACTCCTGCTATATATATATATATATATATCATCGTTAAACGATGATGATGATATATATATATATTCTCTCACTCTTTCACTTGTTTCAGTCATTTGACTGCAGCCATGCTGGAGCACCACTTTTAGTCAAGTAAAACAACTCCAGGACTTATTCTTTGTAAGCCTAGTACTAATTCTATCGGTCTCTCTTGCCAAACCAATAAGTTACAGGGACGTAAACTCACCAGCATCGGTTGTCAAGCAATGTTGGGTGACAAACACATATACACACACAAACACGAAGATATACATACATACATACATATATATATATATATATGCATACCTTATGCATACCTTTCCTTCTTGGGACACAAAACTCTACTTGTGAAGACCTGTTGAGGCAAGTGAGAATCGAAATCGATCAACATCAATGGAAATTGCAGCTGTGATACCAGTGACGGTGGCACGTAAGAGAACCATCCGAACGTGGCTGTTGCCAGCGCCGCCCCAACTGGCCTCGTGCCGGTGGCACGTAAAAAGCACCATCCGATCGGTGCGTTGCCAGCCTCACCTGTCCCCCGTGCCGGTGGCACGTAAAAAGCACTATCCGATCGTGGCCGTTTGCCAGCTCATCTGGCACGTAAAAAGGACCCACTACACTCACGGAGTGGTTGGCGTTAGGAAGGGCATCCAGCTGTAGAAACATTGCCAGATCAGACTGGGCCTGGTGCAGCCTTCTGGCTTCCTCCCAGACCCCAGTTGAACTATCCAACCCATGCTAGCATGGAAAGCGGCGCTAAACGATGATGATGAATATATATATAATATATATAGATTATATATATATATATATATATATATATATATATATATATATATGTGGTGGGTTTCTTTCAGTTTCTGTCTACCAAATCCACTCACAAGGCTATAGTTGAAGACACTTGCTGAAGGTGCCATGCAGTGGGACTGAACCTGGAACCATGTGGTTGGTAAGCAAGCTACTTACCACACAGCCACTCCTGCACCTTGATATATATATATATATATATAATATATATATATGAACAATGTATACACACACACACATATACGAACGTATATAGATACACACATACATACACATAAATATATACATAAATATATAACAATGATATATTGTTGCTATTATGCAACAGTATCATAAGTCTAAAATTTTACTTTTTCGGAAAACGAAGAATTAGTTTCACCATTCTATTTCTCTTTTTATATTAGCAACAGTTTCAGCTTAACAATAAATACTTTGTTGAGTGCATAAAATCATAACTCCATGCATGTATGATATTTTCAGTCTGAAATATTTTAGCAAAACTGTCATCTCTTGGACTTACTACACTTTTGAAAAATGCTAAACCATTGTCCTACACTTGGACAATTTTTGATATCTTGGCATCTGAAGAAGC
>NW_021825689.1:0-12500 GCF_006345805.1 Octopus sinensis | reverse complement strand
TATATATATGGTGTATAAACGTATATATATATATATATATATATACGCACGCGCAAAAAAGTAATGGAAGTGGAATATGCAACATTGGAAATGGGTAAAGAATGGATATTGAAGTGGTTTAGATTTCAGGTTAATGTGGAGGAGGCAGAGAGAAAATAGAGAAGCAGAAGAGGAAAAAGAGAAGACAGAAGAATGTTGGTAGGAAGGAAGGAAAGAAGAAGAAGAAGAAGAAGAAGAACAGCAACAACAACAACAACAGCAAAAATTATGGCAAGGGTGACGATTACGAAGATGATGATTGTAAAAAAACAACGAAAAGGTGAATTAGAAAATGGTCACCACCACCAGCAACAATTACAACCATAGCAATAACAAAGGCAGAAGCAGAAGGAACAACAACTGACAGAAGGTCAAAAGATTAATGAAGACATTGAGATAATCCTTTACCCTGTGCCGTAGGTGTAAAGCGAACGAGTGACGTAATCCTCCTCTGATCCGAAACGTTCGGTTACGGCAGTTAAGGAATTGAAGCCAGACAAGTTGTGAATAGGGAAAAGTATCGGTTAGGAAGCGGAGCAGAATTATTGTGTGAGGTTCTTAGGAAGAGCGATAAATAAGTGTCGTGGGCCGCATTGAGTCTGGAGGTGATAAAACTGGCACACCGTCGGTTTCGGCAACGAATGTTCCCGTTAATCCAATCAGTGGAACAGCCTTATCGGGAAATTAACGTGCAAGTGGCTGAGCACTCCACAGACACGTGTACCCTTAATGTAGCTCTCAGGGAGATTCAGCGTGACACGGAATGCAACTAAGCTGGCCCCTTTGAATGACAGACACCACTCGTTTTCGGCGGCTGAGTGAACTGGTGCGACGTGGGATAAAGAGTCTTGCTCAAGGACACAACGCACCGGTGTGAATCGAACTCGAGACCTGACGATCGTGAGCGGAATACTCTACGCACCTTCACAAAAAGGTGATTAGTGATGAGGAAAAGAACCTTCAAGAGCGAAAAGAGGGGACTTGAGAAGAGAAGATCAGTAAAGGAGACACTGTTTTGCAACCGCTTGGTTTCTGGTTCAGTCCCACTGCGCGGCACCTTGGACAAGTAATTTCTACTATAGACCAGATTGATCAATAATCTTATGAGGGAATTTGGTAGACATAAATTGTATGGAAGCGCGTCGCATATGAATGTTTATGTGTGTAGGGGAGAGAGAGAAGGGGGAGGTGCAGTTGTGGCGGTATTTGTCCCTCACTATCACTTGACAGCCAGGTTTGTTTACGTCCCCGTAACTTAGCGGTTCAATAGAAGAAAGCAATAGAATAGGTGCCAGATTATAGAAAAAAAACCATAATTACTGGGGTCAATTTGTTCGACTGAAACTCTTGAAAGTAGTACTCCAGCATGGCCGCAGTCCAATGACTGAAGCAACTAAAAAGCAGAAAGAAAAAGTCCCGTACGGAGAGTTTATACAACAATCATCAGACGTCCCTCATGAAGAATTCTAAGAGTTGGCTTTGACATGGGTTTTTATAGGAGAGAGAGAGAAGGCTTGATCTTTGCTGACCAAGAACCGTACAGCGTTAATAAGACAGTAGAGACACCTTTGTATAGACCAAGTGGAAACTCACCTGAAACAGTCAGACATTTAGTTAGATCTTCAAAACTGGTCCAAAAGAGTAAAGGAAATGCCATGACGAAGTGACACAGTGGGTAGGATGGAAGCTGTGTATCGAACCCTTGCCAGTCGCAGCGAATGATCAAGTGAAACTCCTGTGGAATATGGCAATGTCCACAGGTAAGAAGCTGTTAAGATATCGTGGCAGCTAGATTTGGCCGGCATGCGGTCGCCGAACGCCTGCCACTGAGGAAATCCAGTACATTGAAATCACGTGATCTGACTGTTCCGGCAACCACAAAAGACGATTATCGTCGGCTGCGCAAAATACCTGAATTTTTATGCACCATGCGTCTATGTAAGAGGATCTCACAGGGCTAATAGCACAGTATATGGTGTTCTAATATGACGGCCACAGGTAATGCATCACGGCATAAGCCATGAGAGTCACTGCCTGGTACTGCATTAGGTCATTATTATTATTGTTGTTGTTGCTATTATTATTATTATTATTATTATTATTATTATTATTATTATTATTATTATTATTATTATTATATGTTTGATTTTTGCTTTATATTTGTACAAGTTGGCTCCAAGTCTCACCCAGAGACCTCAAGATACAACAGGTTGGAAGTACACGTTGTTGTTGTGCCTAGTGTGCCATATATTTGGGGGGGGGGTGGTGTTGTACTACTGAATGTCTAATAAATAAAAAAATTAAATTTTAAAAAAATAATAATAAATGAAATAAAAAAATTGTTTGTTTTAAACCTTGAGATTACATAGAAAGTATTTTGTGTAGTATATGAGCAGTTTCCATGAGCACTATCTTTTAAATTTCTGCCATTTTGGGGTTTCCTGGTATCTGAGTTAGGTAGCAATCAGCCCCTTTCGCTATTATTATTATTATTATTATTATTATTATTATTATTATATTATTATTATTATATTATTGAGTGAGAAAGCAGTTCATGCCATCAAAGTGACACTGGGGTAAAATATACGAAGCCCAATATACCCATCATGACTACCCGTCTGATAAAGGTACACCAGGCACATGCATCACAACCATATGTGCGCGACATGGTGATCTCATATCAAGATAAACAGCACATGACCTTGCAAGTGGGGCCCAGTTAGAATTTTCTTCAGGTGAGTAGCCCATCCCGCTCAAACGGTCCCTGAATAAGGGTTGTTTAAGGATGTTGAAAGAACCACCCATGTTTCCAGAGGTGAACTATTCAAACCCCAAAGAATCCCTCTCAACACATGGCTATGATGCTCCCCCACTACTTCTGCTCGTGATCAGAGATGCACATATCGTCAGCCACTAAGGGACATGCTCAACTGGTTAGGTCAAACAACTGACAAGCAAATCTGTGGTATTGAGCAGAATATTTGCTGTAGGCCATCTTTTATACCAAGACAAAACAATGTACATGATAACACTTCCAATCAGTTAAGATCAGAAGCCATGAGAGCCACTGCCTGGTACTGCATCAGTGCTATTATTATTATTATTATTATTATCATTATTATTATTATTATTATTATTATTATTATTATTATTATTATATGTTTGACTTTTGCTTTATATTTGTACAAGTTGGGTCCAAGTCTCACCCAGAGACCTCAAGAGACAACAGGTTGGAAGTTCACGTTGTTGTTGTGCCAAGTGTGCCATATATTTGGGGTTTTTTTGGTGTTGTACTAGTGAATGTCTAATAAATAAATAATTTTAAAAATAAAATAAAATTTTAAAAAATAAATGAAATAAAAATTGTTTGTTTTAAACCTTGAGATTACATAGAAAGTATTTTGCGTAGTATATGAGCGGAACCCATGAGCACTATCTTTTAAATTTCTGCCATTTTGGGGTTTCCTGGTATCTGAGTTAGGTAGCAATCAGCCCCTTTCCCTATTATTATTATTACTATTATTATTATTATTATTATTATTATTATTATTATTATTATTATTATTATTATTATTATTATATTGAGTGAGCAAGCAGAGCATGCCATCAAAGTGATACTGGGGTAAAATATACGAAGCCCAGTATACCCGTCTGATAAGGGTACACCAGGCACATGCATCACAACCATATGTGCGCGACATGGTGATCTCATATCAAGATAAACAGCACATGACCTTGCAGGTGGAGCCCAGTTAGAATTTTCTTCAGATCGAGTAACCCATCCCGCTCAAAAGGTCCCTGAATAAGGATTGTTTAAGGACGTTGAACGAAACACCCATGTTTCCAGAGGTGAATTATTCAAACCCCAAAGAATCCCTCTCAATACATGGCTATGAGGCTCCCTCAGTACTTCTGCTCGTGATCAGAGATGCACATATCGTCAGCCACTAAGGGACATGCTCAACTGGTTAAGGTCAAACAACTAACAAGCAAATCTGTGGTATTGAGCAGAATATTTGCTGTAGCCCATCTTTTATACCAAGACAAATTATTATTATTATTATTATTATTATCATTATTATTATTATTATTATTATTATTATCATTTGCCTCAACCTACTAATGCATCTCTGAAGGCCTCGTATTGAGATTCTTGTTGGCGGACATTAACGTCTATTAATTCCCTCTGGATATTTATTTAACTCTAGATATACAAACAAGTAGAAAAACGGTCAGACAAACAGACAGGCAGACTGACAGACAGACAGACAGAGAGACAAGCTGACAGACAGACAGTCAAACTGGAATTAGAGAAGGAAAGAGGTGGGGGATAGATGGTGGGATGGTAGGAAGAAGAACGGCGTGTGTTTTAGGAAAAGTAATCTGGTAAGGAAGTGATCGGAAGAATTCTACGCTAAACTGATTTACTAAAAGAAATTAGAAGAATTTGCAAGATTTTTCTTCCATTCAATTGAATAGTTCTTAAGAGAAATTCCAGAGATGGTAGTTGTGCTGTCGTTCAATAACGATCTATAATTTCCAATTGGCCATTTTGTTATTTGATATTGTGAACGTGTCTGCCGAGCTAAGCAGACGACACACAACGAATGCACAAAACATGGTGAATGAAATGTAAAGAAAAGCTATGAAGAGCAACTGAAGAGTGAGATATAAATTAATTAAACGCAAAAAATAAAATGGTAAGAAAAAAATCAAGAAAAATTGCTAAAAATATAGAAATGAAAACAAAAATAATTTATTTAAGATGAAGAAAAAAAAAACGCTGCAAGAAATCTGAAAATTGAAGCGAGAAAAATGTTTATAAACAAATGACGTGAATGTATATGCGTGTGTATGTGTGTGTGTTTGTGTGTGGGTATGTGTGTGCTTGTGTATATGTGCGTGTGTGTGTGTCGTGCGTCGTGCGCATGTACGTGTACGTATGTATATATTCAGACATAAATATGTATGTGTATGTAATGTATATATGCATATATATATGTGTGTGTGTATGTGTGTGTTTGTGTGTGCGGGCGTGTGTGTATACATACATACATGTATATATATATATATACATATACATACGCATATATGAATACATACATACATACATATATATATATTGAAATTGCGAAGAAAATTAAACAATGATGGTGAACTTGAGAATTTCGTTGTAATACGAGATGATTGCACGTGCTCACGTGTATATGTATGTGTGTGCATATGTGTATGTATGTATGTATGTATGTATGTATGCATGTGTATATATATACATATATATATATATATAGATAGATAGATAGATAGATAGATAGATAGATAGATAGATAGATAGATAGATAGATAGACAGACAGATAAATACATACATATATATTCACACACACACATACACACACAAACACGCACACACATAGATAGATAGATAGATAGATAGATAGATAGATAGATAGATAGATAGATAGATAGATAGATAGATAGATAGATAGATAGATGTGTGTATTGTGTGTGTGTGTGTGTGTGTGTGTGTGTGTGTGTGTGTGATTATGGACAGATGAAAGAAAAAGATTCTCCACATATTTAGCAGGAGTTGCAAGTATTATTATTCAGAACCTGTATGTAAATCGAAATTTTATATGGAAACGATTAACGGAAAAAAATAAAACGCATGGAAATCCTCTCGTCAGCTGTGGAGGCCATGCGTGTGTGTGTTTAAGAGCAACAGCTGAGAGGCAAAATGTTGCAATATAGATTATACTAGATCCCTGTCAGAAAATGATCCTTAAACGTGCATCATAGTATCATTGTGACGTCAGCCCTTTTAGGTGAAAGGCCTGGGAATTTACGGGGAGCTCTCAGTACTTGAACGGCACTGTATTTTATCGACCCCGAAAGAATGAAATTCATAGACGACTGCTGCAGAATTTGAACTCAGAATGTAAAGAAGCAAAGAAATACTGCCATGCAATTTGTTCCACGCACCGACGATTCTGCCAGCTACATAAACCTGGTGCTTATTTTTTTTGGGGGGGGATCTCGAAGGAATGAAAGGCAAAGTCGACTTCAACAGAATTTGAACACTGAACGTAATGAGTCAAAGGAATACTGCTAAGCATTTTGTGCGACGCGCGAATGATTCTGCTACTTTACCGTCTTTTTAAAACAAAATAAAAACAAAGAAAGTTTGCACAAAGCCTGCAATCTTAAGAGGAGGCGAGGACAATATCAATAATGATCACAAAAGATCAACAATAACAATAACAACAACAGCAACAACAACAACAACAAGCCATAATAAATCAAATCTCTACCAATTAAGGTACTCCCTCCCCAACTCGCTGAAAAAAGAAACTTTTCTATCGCTAGAAACAACAATTCGCCATTACACAAACTTGATGCAAACTCGTGAGTTCCGAGCGATTCTCTTCATTTACCATTTTGTCTGCACACCTCTCCTTTCCTCATTGAATAACCACCTCTTCCTTCCCTCTCCTCCCTCTCCCTCCCTCTCTCTCACTCTTTCACTCACTCAACGCTCAGCAAATCTAATGAAAAATGCTCAATAACTTACAGACCGTTAAAGCGGTCAACTTAAGCCATAATTCCGTTAACTTTTCCTGAGGAATATCGAATTCTTTTCATTAACTTAACTACTATGTCGTTTATTTGCACTGGAATTCATCTTTTTCTTCTTCTTCATCTTCTTCATTATATTCTTCCTTGCCTTTTCCTCTTCTTCATCTTCTTCATTATATTCTTCCTTGCCTTTTCCTCTTCTTCCTCATACATCTTTTCTCTTCTTCTTCCTTTTTTTTCACTTCCTATATTCGTCTTCTTCCACCTCTCTCTTTACCCCTCACCCTATCGACTTTGCCTTACTAATTTCTCATCCTATAGATTTTTTGACTTTTTTTCTTCTATCCCCTTCTCCTCCTTTTCCCCGTCCTCTTCCTTTTTCTTCTTTTACTCATCCCTCTCCTTCCCCTCACCTTCTTCAACATACTGCTCTTTTTTCTTCTTCTTCTTCTTCTTCTCCTCCTCCTCATCTTCCCCTCTTCCATCTCCTCCTCCTACTACTACCTCCACTACCAACTACAACTACTTCTCATGTTCATCAAGCAACCCCCACTTCCACACCTCCTCTTCCTTCTATTCTTCACTTCATTCGTCAACCTAAACTCCTCCTTCTCCCCCACCGCAATGCCTCCTTCTTGCTCAGAATCTTCTCCTTCTCTCTCTCTCTACTTCCTCTTCCCTCTCCTACTCTCCCTCTTCCTTTTTCCCTTCCCTCTCCCTTCTTCCTCTTCCCTTTCCTCCTCTCCTTCCCCTTCTTCCTCTTCCCTTTCCTCCTCTCCTTCCCCTTCTTCCTCTTTCTCATCCCTCTCTTCCTTTTCCCCTCTCTTCCTCGTTCTTCTCCGCCACATTTTTCTCTTCTTCCTTATCCTCTTCTTTCTCATCTTTCTCCCTTTCTTCCACCTCGTCCTCCTCTTCTTTTTTACTCTCCCTCCTACTTCTCTTTTTTCCCCTCCAACTACTTATACTACTCGTCCTTTTCCTTCTCTTACTCCTCCTCTTCCTCCTACTTTACCTCCTCATACTCTTCCTCATCTTTCTCCTCATGTCCTCCTCCTTCCGATCCATACACAGATTCTGTCTTTCTCATCCTGTTACTGTATTTATAACTATCATTAAGGTTTCGATACGTTCCGAGTTCAAATTCCACCGAGTTCGACTTTGCCTTTCATTTTTTGGGTTCGATAAAATAAGGGACCAATGAAACACTGAGATCGATGTAATCGACAACTCCCCCCCACCCAAAAAAAATCTCCAGGCCTCGTGCTTTTAGTAGAAAGGATTATTAACGCCTCGAACTGGCAGAGTTGTTGTCATATTGGACAAAGTGCGTCACGGCATTTCATTCAGCCGTTACGTTGTAAGTCAAATTCCGCCAAGGTCGAATTTGCCTTTCATCCTTTCGGGATCGATAAGGTAAGTAAGTACCAGTCATGTACTGGATTCGATATAATCGACTACCCACCCTCACGCCCCAAAATTTCAGGCCTTGTGTTTATAGTAGAAGCGATTTTTATTAATGTTGGTAAGACGGCGAGCTGGCAGAGTCGTTAAATGCTCAGAATCATTTATGCCAGCTCTTTATGTTCCGAGTTCAAATTCCGCCAACGCTCACTGAGCCTTTAATCTCTTCTCTCTCTTTTTTTTTTTTCGGGGCCGATAAAATACGCAACAGTTGAGCACTGGTGTCTAACTGTATCGGCCCCTTTGCCTTTCCCTTGGATAACATCAGTGGTGTGGAGAGGGGAGGCCGGTATGCATGGGCGACTGCTGGTCTTCCATAAACAACCTTGCTCCGAATTGTGCATCGGAGGGTAACTTCCTAGGTGCAATCCCATGATCATTCATGACCGAAGAGGGGGGGGGGTCTTTCCTCTTTTTACCCTTAACATCTTCTCTTTTATCACATGTATATGTGAATGTGGATGCATGTGTACATGTGTAAACGTACATCCCTACATGTTTCCAACTCTTTTTCCATGATGCGTTTTCTACTTCATGTCTGAGGTTTTGTGACTATAGAAAAGTTTCTTTCTCTTGTCATCGTAGTCAATAAAATAAGTACCAGCTATACACTGGAGTCGATGTAAACGACTACATATCCTGTGCCCCTAAATTCCAGTCCTTGTACATGTTGTAGAAAAAATTAGGATTATCTGTAAGGCGGTGGCGTCAGATAAGATGCTTTTCATCCGTTTTTACGTTCTGGGTTCAAATTCCGCCGAGGTCGACTTTAACTGTCATCCTCTCGGGGTCGATGAAATAAGTACCAGCAGCCAAATTCTGGGGTCGATGTGACTGACTAGACCCCTCTCCACAAATTCCAGGCCTTCTAGTAGTAGTAGTAGTAGTAGTAGTAGTAGTAGTAGTAGCAGTAGCAGTATAAGGCGGTGAGCTGGCAGAATCGTTAGCACGCCGGGCGAAATGCTTAGCGATATTTCGTCTGTCTTTACGTTCTGAGTTCAAATTCTGCCGAGGTCGACTTTGCATTTCATCCTTTCAGGCTCGATAAATGAATAGCAGTTGAATACTGGGGTTGATATAATCGACTTAATCCGTTTGTCTGCTCTTGTTTGTCCTCTCTGTGTGTAGCCCCTTGTGGGCAATAAAGAAATAGGTATTTCGTCTGCCGCTACGTTCTGAGTTCAAATTCCGCCGAGGTCGACTTTGCCTTTGATCCTTTCGGGGTCGATTAAATAAGTACCAGTTGAACACTGGGGTCTATGCAATCGACTCATTCCCCACCTCCCCCAAGCTGCCCTTGTGGCAAAAATTTTAGATATTAATAATTATTATTATCATTATCAAGGCGCTGTGCTGGCAGAATCGTTAGCACGCCGGGCAAAGTGCATATTATTATCTTGATCTTGCCTCTCTCTCTCTCTCTCTCTCTCTCTCTCTCTCTCTCTCTCTCTCTCTCAATTCTCTCTCTCTCCCTCTCCCTCTGTTTATCTACTTTGCATTTCCTTTCTTACCCCTTTCTTTCTCTTCGTCTTTCTCTTTACCACCCACCTCCCCACTGTCTCTCAATCAAAACATCTTATCTATCTATGTATCATCTATCCATCTATCTATTTATCTATCTATCTATCTATGTGTGTCTCTCTATCTATCATCTCTCTCTCTATCTATCTATCTATCCATCCATCTATCAATCTATCTATCTATCATCTCTCTCTCTCTCCCTCCGTCTCTTTCTATCTATCTCTCCCTCTCTCTCTCTCTCTCTATCTATCTATCTCTCAATCAATCATTCGGACAAACAGGAACAGTTTTCTTCTCCTTTTCTTTCTCTTTCAATCAAATTTTAATATTCATCTCTCTTCTCTCTCCCTTCCCTCACTCTCTCTCTCTCTCTCTCTACCCTCACCCTTTCTTTCTCACTCTCTTTCTCTCTTAATCCTCATCCTCAACATTTCACATCTAATCTTTCTCTTTTTCCTCACTTTCTCTCTATCTTTCACTCCCACTTTCTCTCCCTCTCTCTCTCCCTTTCTCTCTCTCTCTCTCTCAAACACACACACACACTATCTCCCTGCATCTCACCCTTCCTCCTACCGTCACTCTTCAGCAACCATCTTCCTCGTGCCATCCATACCACCCGTTCATCTTCCTGTGGACTTTATCCCTCCGACAGCTGTCGTCTGCTTTTCCATGTAAGATGAACGCTATGCAAATAAATTAATTCGGCCAAACTACATATACCCATACACGCATACACGCATACACAAATACACACACATATTCATACATATATACATATATATGTGTGTGTGTATGGATGTGCGTATTATGTATGTATATCTTGTGTAGGCCTTTACACAAGGATGCTGTTTCTATTTACATAAAAAAATACGTCCCAAATCGCGCACCAGCTGCTCTCACTCGGCCGATCTTTCTCCTGACCCGAATTACGCGCGCAAACAAACACAAACGCGCGCGCACATACACCCGCACTCGCGCACAAACGCACGCGCTCACGCACAGACGCACTGACATATACACATTTATACAGACACACACGTATACAAATACTATATATATATATATATATACATACATACATATATATATATATATATATATATATATTATAATATATATAGATATATATATATATATATACACACATATATATATATATACATATACATATATATATAGCTAAACATACACATACACTCACTCAACAAATCACACACACACACACACGCACACACACATATATACATATTCGCACATTTTGCATATATACACGCGTACGTACATGCATTCGCAATATATCCATAAAACCGCCTCTCTCTCTCTCTCTTCTCTCTATCTATATATATATATATATATATATATATACATACACACACATATATATAAATATACATATATACATACATCTACTCAACAATCCCATACACACGCACACTCATATATGTATGTATATATATATATATTTATGTATATATACACAGACATACAGACGTACATACATAAAATCGCGCATATTCCCATACATTCACATCTATATGCATATACATACATATACATATATACACACACACACATACACACGTGCATACATACACACGTACATACATACAGACAGACAGACTCATAGACATTCATGCATGCAATCATATATATATATATACATCCACACACACATGTGTGTGTGTGCGTGGATTGAGAAGCCCAGAGTTGAACATGGTCGACATGTTATGTGTCCGAGATAATGAATTGTCTCCGAAATATTACACTGGTCAACCATAGACAAACCCCATCCACGACCATCACCACAGTACCACTATCACAACCACCACCACTGCCACCACCCTCACCATCACCATCGCCACCACAAAAGCACACCATCACCCACCACAGCCGCCACCACTACCACTACCACCACCACCGACAATACCAATATGCCCCCCCACCTCACCCAACTGGCAATGCCAACCTCACTAGAATCATTATCTGATCACCACCACCACTACCACCTTCACCATCACCAACAATATCTATCTATCCATCTATCCATCCATCCATCCATCCATCTAACTCTCTCTCTCTCTCTCTCTCTCTCTCTATATATATATATATATATATATAGATATATATATATATATATAATATACACTACCAGTTTTAACTAGATTTAGTATTATTTCTGTTTTTTCTCTCTCTCTCTCTGTATATATACGTGTCTGTTCGTGAATATGTATGTATGTATGTGTGTGTGTATGTTTCTTTCCATCTCCTATTTTCATGCATTCTCCATGTATTTCTGTCTTTATCTATCTGTCTATCTATCTATCTATCGTGTCTGTCTGTCTATCTGTCTATCTTTCTCTCTATTTTTTTAACTATTTATCCATCGATCTAACTATCTATATCTGGAATCTATCTATCCATCTATCAAGAAACCAATCCATCTATCAAGAAACCAATCCATCTATCTATCTATCTATCTATCTATCTATCTATCTATCTATCTCTCACTTAGGCTCATTCTCTCTCTCCCTTCCTCTTTCACTCTCTCTGTCTCTGTCTCTCTCCTCTCTCTCTCTCTTTCTCTCTCTCATTCTCTCCTCTGCTCTTTCCTCTCTCTCTCTCTCTTTCTCTCTTGCTCATTCTCTCCTCTGCTTTTTCCTCTCTCTCTCTCTCTCTCTCTCGACCAAATCCCAAACTCCCTTTCTCTCTCTCTCACTAGCTCTCCTTTTCCGTGCTCTCAAATTCAACTTTTCCCCCTCTTCTCTCTCCTCTCTCTCTCTCTCTCTCTCTCTCTCTCTCTCCTCTCTCTCTTACGCACGCACACACAACAACTTTCACTCATTCTAACTCTTTTCTCTCTCTAATACCCTCAGTCTCTCTCTCTCCTCTCTCTCTCTCTTCCTTC
>NW_021825688.1:0-12500 GCF_006345805.1 Octopus sinensis | reverse complement strand
TTTATCTTAAGAATACATTGTCCAATTAGACAAATCTTAAGAATTGGTAGGCTGTGATAATTCAAATAGAGGTCCAGCTGCTATTTCTGGGGATCCATATGAACCTGTGGGATCCATATAAGAGTTTAAAATTTAAAATCTATGAGTAATAAATTGCTTATACTGCTGCAATACACAAAATATCTTAACAATTTTAGTACACAATTCCCTAATACAGGATGGATGGATGGATGGATGGATGGATAAAATTAAAAATAAAATGTTAAAAAGCAAGACATTTAGTATTACTCGAAAGCATTGATACTCAGATAACGAATGTTGTGGCGTGTGTGTGCGTGTGTGTGTGTATATATATATATATATATATTATATATATATATATATATATATATATATATATATATATATATATATATATATATATATGAAGTATGGTTGTCCAGAACTCCAGAAAATACGAACGTACATCCCCTTGCCAATAAATGCATGGTCAAACATCTAGAAAATGTTGTGTTTGGCAAGTACAGTAGATATCAGCTACATTGCTCATTTTTCTCAAATTTGACCCCTCACTTTGAAATCTATATAATTATTCTTAAGTGATTCTGAAGGAAAATACGTTCTGTATTTTAAACGTATGCTTTTGGTATTGCTATTGTTTCCATTGTTATTGTGCCAGATCCACATCAGCCCTTATCAAATCGACATAAGATCAGAGGTGTGTCATCCTGTTTTATTTTCAGACATTGATTACCCGTAACTACATGGCATAAATTATCTTTCGTTTTCTGAGGTAGTATTGTGATTTGAGCGAGATATGGGTTGTATTTTCAGCAGGTTGAATCAGCGTGTAGAGAACTTAAGATGTTAACAGCAAGGGAATCTTTTGAATCAAGACAAAAAAGTCACATAGTCTGAATTTTATATTTAGTACATGTTACTCAAGCTAAGTGTGTCTTTATATAAGTATGTATATACGCACGCGTGGGTGTGTGTCTGTGTGTGTCTGAGTGTAATTTCTTTTTTTTTTTATTCTTATATTTTTATCAAAAGATATATACATAGTCTTTTGTTTTTAAGTCTTTCCTAAAAACCAATTACTACAATTCCTTTCGTGCAACTGAAATGAAAAGAAAACATTGTTGTTTTTGAGCGCAAATTACTCACTTCTGACACCATTTTCTACCGCCATACTCATTAGCGTCCCCAATGTTTCAATTCTAGAAGGGAGATTCTAAGTGTTTTTTTGTTATTTTTTTCCTTTCAGATATACTCCTTGTTATTCTAATTGTTGTTACCGTTAAGACTTAGGAGTCGTTACGAAAGTTATTTATCAACTGTTCTTTCTCATTACTTCTTTTTTTTTTGTCGTTGGTGGTGGCCTTATATTTGGCTTTATATTATCAGTGTTGGTATTCTTTGTAGATTTGCCATGATACAAATTATACTCGTGTTTGACATTGTCAGTCTATTTGCTTTTCTGGTTGTTGCGGTTATCATTATTATCATTGTTGTTGTCGTTGTTGTTGTTGTTATTTCGTCCGTCGCTACGTTCTGAGTTCAAATTCTGCCATGGTCGACTTTGCCTTTCAGCCTTTCGGAGTCGATAAATTAAGTACCAGTTGCGTACTGGGATCGTTCTAATCGACTGGTCACCCCTCCCCCAAATTTCAGGCCTTCTGCCAATAGCAGAAGGGATTATTGCTATTCATTGCCAAGTGTAGACGTGTCGCGAAAGCTCTTTGGGTTATTGATTTGTTTTCATTGTTATAAGTTTATTTTTTCTTTTTCTTTTTTTTTTTGTTATATAGCTTTTCTTGTTTTGAGCAGACTATGAAGGTTTGAACAAAAGGTACTGTTATCTGCCCGAAGAGGGCGAAATTTCGAAAAGAAAATATTGCTTTACGAAATATTGAAACTTTTAATATGGCGTCGTCTTCGTCGCCAAACCAAGAAGAGGGAAATATGGGCGGTAGTTTTGAAGGTGAAATTGTCTTTGGCAATTAATTCCCCCGTCTAATCTATCAAACACGGAAAGAAATGGTAGCAGCAGAATCAACAACATCAACATCACCACCAACAACAATCGACAGAAACAACTCCGACAAAAGCAACAGCAACAACGAAAATGGAGGCGCAATGGCCCAGTGGTTAGGGTAGCGGACTCGCGGGCGAGAGAACGCGGTTTCGATTCCCAGACCGGGCATTGTGAGTGTTTATTGAGCAAAAACACCTAAGCTCCACGAGGCTCCGACGGGTGAGGGGGTGAACCCCGCTGTACTCTTTCACCACAATTTTCTCTCACTCTTTCTCCCTACTTCTGCCACAAAGCAGAGGAACCATGGTGTAAACCACTATGGTGTGGTAAACTTTCAGACCCTAGTCTAGATTGCGAATCCTTGTACCCCAGGATGGTTCAGCTCTCCACCCGCTAAAATGCCACTGTTTACGGAATGAGGATAACAACGTAGCTTTCGCGCCCGTGCAACCATCAGTCTATTGCGTGTGGTGGGTGGATTTTCAAGTTGCCACACACGCATTCTTAGTAGCTTAGAGTAGGCTCGAATTAGAGATTATTCTTTCTGGCTAATGAGGTGTGTCTTGATTGGAAGAACAAGAAGAAGAACAGCAACAACGAACAAGACAAATAATAAGAAGAAAAAGCAAATTCTTCATACAAAACACGTGCAAAATTAACCAACGCCCTCATTAACGCCAGCACAGTCGCTAAAAACGACAAAAACCAGTAATCAAGCACAAGAAAGTGTAAAGCTATCAATGGATGATTTTTTAAAAATGCAAGAAACATGTTAAAAAGTAATGGAAGAAGGGCTACGCTTAACATCTCTGAAACCATTCTGGAGGACACACGCAGAAAAACAATAACATACAAAACGATAGAAGTAAACTAGAACGGGCAACACAGCCACAAACTGATGAAAATTGAACTCAGAGACTGAAAATGCTGCCAGTTCTGTGCATATAAGTTTGTTTGCATTGCGTGTGTTTGAAAGCATGTGTCTGTATGTATGTACGTATGTATGTATGTATGTATGTATGTACGCATGTATGTATGTATGTCTGTCTGTATGTATGTATGTATGTATGTATGCATGTATGTAGTTAAGTATGTATGTATGTATCTATGTATGTATGTATGTATGTATGTATGTAGTTAAGTATGTATGTATGTATCTATGTATTTATGTATGTACGTATGTATGTATGTATGCATGCATGCATGCATGTATGTATGTATGTATGTATGCATGCATGCATGTATGTATGTATGTATGTATGTATGTATGTATGCATGTATATATGTATGTATGCATGTATATATGTATGTATGTATGTATGCATGTATGCATGTATGTATGTATGTATGTATGTATGTATGTATGTATGCATGTATGTAGTTAAGTATGTATGTATGTATGTATGTATGTATGCATGTATGCATGTATGCATGTATGTATGTATGTACGCATGTATGTATGCATGTATGTAGTTAAGTATGTATGTATGTATGCATGTATGCATGTATGCATGTATGTATGTACTATGTGTATGTATGTATGTAATTATGTGTGTATGTGTGCATGCATGTGCAGATCTGTATGTTTTATGTATGTATCCTCATGAATATAGTTGTATATCTAGACATACTCGTATTTAAATGATAAACTTCTGGAAAGTTTTACAGATTTTTACTGTTCCAGTGATGGATTGGATCTGTAGTCTTCGAATTAGCATTTTTCTTTCTGGTTCTGAGAAGCGTATTTTCTCAAAATTGGTATTTAGGTAGTGTGCTACGTATCCCAGGTCTACAATAATTACAGGTATAAATCTGAACTTGTAATCTGGATAGAGTAACTGCAGATTTCTCAATAGTTCAGCATAGATGTTCTATGTATGTATGTATGTATGTATGTATGTATGTATGTATGTATGTATGTATGTATGTATGTATGTATGTATGTATGTATGTATGTTTGTATTATGTCTGCATCATGTCTGCATATATGCATATATATATGTATATATATATACATATATGCATACAAGTATATATATATGTATGTGTGCATTTATGTATGCATACATGTATTCATGTATGTGTTTATATAATCAAGTACGTATGTATGCATATATATATGTATATATATGTATGCATGCATATCTGCATGTCTGCATGTTTGTATTCATGTATGCATGTTTGTGTATGTATATATGTATGTATGTATGTATGTATGTATTTATGTATGTATGTATGTATGTATGCATGTATGTATGTGTGTATGTATGTTATGTATGTATGTATGTATGTATGTATGTATGTATTTATGTATGCATGTATGTATGTATGTATGTATGTAGTTAAGTATGTATGTATGTATGTATGTATGCATGTATGTATGCATACATGTGCTTATGAACAGTGGGTCATAAGCTTCTTTCTCTGCACCACATCACCGATATTGGACTTCATTGCTTCGAGCTGCTTGCTGATGTCTTTCAATGACCCTCTAGTGTTGCCGTCGATGATATCCTTGACCTTCATGAAGAAATCAGCCATCTTGATAGCTTACGACATTTGAAAATGCTTGTGTTTCGCTTCCCCGGAAGCCTCTAGCTCTTTCTCAACCTTGAACCAGAGAACCAAAATAACTACGTTCAAGTACCAGGCGATATCCGAGTTGCTATTGTTCGGCACCAGAGCTACGAGTATGGCGCACTTTTTGATTTCCTGTGTCAGATAGGAATCTGCCATGTTGGTGTAGTTGATATGTCTGAAAAAGAAAAAGAGAAAGGAAAAATTTAGAGCATGCCGTGTAACAGTACTTAAGCTCGTTTCCCGGTATACGCTCCGTTAAAGTTGTACTTACAAAATGCATGTCACTCACTTTCTCTCCTTCTCTCTCCCTCCTAAATCTCTTCCTCTCTCTCCTTATCTATCTATCTAATTCTTCATATCCCTTACTCTCTCTCTCTCTCTCTCTCTCTCTCTCTATCTCTCTCTTTCTGTATATATATGTGTGTGTGTGTATACAGATAGATAGATAGATAGATAGATAGATAGATAGATAGATAGATAGACAGACAGACAGATAGATACATAGATAGATACATACATACATACATACATACATACATACATACATAGACAGATAGATAGACCTTTGGCATTTATCTTTATTTTTCGTAAGGACAACTTTTATTTCAAACGGTGCAAATTCTTCCATTCTTTTCAAAGGTTTATCCCTCTTCTTCTCTTTCCTCTCTCCCTCCCACACGCACACACGCAGACATATATATAAGTCAGTAAAATGTGGGGTTGTGTTAACCGCATGAGGAGAAATGATAGGAGAGGAAAAAATAATAAGGCAGAATGCTAAATTGAAAGTAAATTTTAATAAAAATAGATGTCTGAAAACTTAAAAAAGAAAAAATGATAAATCAAACCGGCCCTCATGGCAAGGCAAATTTTCAAGATTTGGAAGGGGAATTTTTTTTTTTTAATTGAGGAAGGTGAAAAAAGAAATTTACAATGTTTTTTGCAAAATAATAATACAAATATACAAAAATTAATAAATAAGTATACCAATACATTGTAGTGTCTTTATGCTTTAGAGTCCAATATTAGTCCATGGAAAAGCTTCTTTGGAGGATTAGGATGTATGTGTTTAAGTGTAGTGTTTTGTTTGAAAAGGTTGGGTGTTTGTGTGTCGAAAAAGGAAATGGGTGGGAGTTATGCAGTTCCTGTGAATAAGGGGAGACAATTCTGTGGATTTTATGCTCTTTAATTGGAATGCTGGATTTTTTGTCAAACAGGATGCTAGAAAAAGGAATATGGTCACCGTGAGGCTTGCATACTAAGAAGCGTTTTGGAATTTTTCAATAAAAAGATTCTCCTTGTTGATTCTTTCTTGTGTAGAGATTCTGTCTTTACATTGATAGAAAGGGAATATATGAAATTTGAGATTTTTATTTCTCGCGCAAGAGTCTATGTGGCTACTGAGTGGAATTTGACGGTATTGTGGGAGGTTGAACTGTTGTTTATGGACTGCTACTCTTCTGCGTAAAGGGAGGCTCGTTTGTCCGACATAATTGTGTTGGCAACCGGCGCATGTAAGAACGTAGATGAGGTTCTCGGAGGAACAGGAAGAAGTTGGTCTTGATTTTAAACTTTGTTCCTTGTTTGAAAGTAAATTCAGAGCCTTCAAATAGGAAGGGGCAGATACCACAGTTAGAGCGTGAATATTTTTTTAATTGATGGGGGTGGATGCGGTGTGTGAACTTTGGCATTTGCTAAGAGTTTTTTCAAAGATATATATATATATGTAAGTATGTATATATATATAATTGTATGTATATATTATGTATATACACAATTAATCAAAGGGCATACTAAGTATGTCTACCTGCTGGAATTCTTATTTAAATCGCCGAAAATACACTGATAATAACTACAGAAATCAACCATCTGTGAGCAAACGAGCTAAGACAATCTCTCAACATACATTCAAGTATTTGGACTCACGTGGACCGGTTCCTGAACTGGCATTATAGCTTCACCTTCCTCAGCACACGTTATCATTTTTAATTGTTACACTAGATAATAACAGAATCAATAATATCTTCGCAAATATTTTCTCCTGAATTATTTTATCCTTACAACATATAAATATATATATATATATATATATATATATATATATATATATATATATATATATATACAGAGAGAGAGAGGAGGAGGGGTACAGAAAAGTCCCTGGCTGTGGGTAAAAGAAAATACAAGAGGATCAGCTAATTATTATTCTATCAAACTCTCTCAGATTCACAAACTTTTTCACGCGATCCCTCAAATTTTCTAAGCCTTGTAATAGATTCGGAAGGCTGGGCCTCCAATCTGGCCGTTTGTGGTATTCTTAAATGAAAGACCTTTTCAGTACCCCACTCGTATGTATATATAAGTGTGTGTGCGTCTGTGCGTTTGTGTGTGTGTGTGTATGTGTGTGTGTGTGTGGTGTGTGTGTGTGTGTGTGTGTGTGTGTGTGTGTGTGTGGTGTGTGTGTGTGTGTGTATACACCGAGCCGTTGATTGTTTTTAGTTTATAATCCAATGTTTATTTATGCAGATAAGAAAAAGCTCGACAACTTCTCTTACCCGAAGAATATCCTGCTGCTTAACTTGTTGCTTCCTATCTCTTATCGTTTATTATTCTTCAGATATTCTTTACCATTTTCAACTGCTCGTCTTTCGATAATCTTACTTAACTTTATTATATTCCATTGTTTTTAACTTTTGATTTCTATCTTTTATTATTATTATTATTATTCAGTAGTCCTATTTTTATCACATGCTTTCACTGCGTTATCGAGCGCAGCTCTGTGTGCCTTGGGTATGTGCTGTGGTCTGTTGCGGTGTTCTAATTTTCACTGCTTTGAAAGTGCTTTACGTAGGATGTATGCGGTGTCTATTAGTTCTATTTTCTGTATGTTATATACATCTGTAAGTTCAGGTGTTTTGGTTATGTATTTGTCTGAATGTTTTTAATCATACCTTGAGACCCCCTTCGGTCATGACTGATTGTGGGATTGCACCTAGAAAGTTACCCTCCCAGGCACAAGTCCGGGCAAGGTTGCTTATGGAAGACCAGCATTCACCCATGCATACCGGTCTCCCCTCTCCACGCCACCAGTGTTATCCAAGGGAAATGCAACAGCAAATACAGCTTAGCACCTGTGACGTCGCAACTCATTTCTACAGCTGAGTGAACTGGAGCAGCGTGAAATAAAGTGTCTTGCTCAAGAACACAACACGCAGCCCGATCCGTGATTCGAACTCACAACCTCACGATCGTAAGCTCGACGCTCTAACCCCTGAGCCCTGCGCCTTCACATTATTATTATTATTATAATCATACCTAAATATTTCACGGAGGCAGGCTTGTCCATCGGAGTATTTGACAGGTCACCCGATTAAGCGTCATCAATAACCGAGCCGTTTAGCAATCAAATCTGTATGTAATTGATCGTCTCCTGGAATAAATTATTTTCGGTTATTTGCATAAGACTTTTCCTGGCTTTTAGTAAAAATTTTAGTGCAATATAGCATAAAATCGAACGTTTATTTGCTATGAATAAAGCAACTCTGGAAGCTTTCGCTTTCATGATATATTAAAATTACATCAGTCACTACTTCATGTTTACTGACTGTCGATTTCAAAAGAGTTAAATAAAATCAAACCATTTTACCTTTTCAAAAGAATTGAAGATTATCAATGTTCAGCTTCCAAATAGACAAATTGTTATATATTCCTCCAATAAAGAAATCTACGTTGTAGAAGAAATGGTTTTCAAATTATAGTTTTTATTTTCAATCATGGACGTATTTTGTTGCTTTCTATATATTTGTAGACTAAGTATAAACTTTTTTTTTTCTTTTTTTCTTTTGGCCGAGGTTAACAAATTGGTTCTGGCTCTCTACGTCCTACGTTCAAATACTGCCGATGTCGAATTTGATTTTCATCCTTTCGGAGTCGATAAATTAAGTACCAGTGAAATAATGAGGTCGATGTAACCGATTATTCCCCTCCCCCAAATTTCAGGCCTTGTACCTATAATAGAAAGGATTATTATTATTATCATTATTATTATTATTATTATTATTATTATTATTATTATTATTATTATTATTATTGTTATTGTTATTATTATTATTATTATTATTATTATTATTATTGCTGTTGTTGTTGTTATCATTATTATTATTATTATTGAGTGAGAGAGCAGTGCATGCCATCAAAGTGACACTGGGGTAAAATATATGAAGCTCAGTATACCCATCATGACTACCCGTCTGATAAGGGTACACCAAGCACACAAATCACAACCATATGTGCACGATATGGTGATTTCATATCAAGATAAACAGCGCATTGCCTTGCAGGTGGATCCCAGTTAGAATTTTCTTCTGGTCGAGTAGCCCATCCCGCTCAAAAGGTCCCTGAATAAGAGTCGATTAAGGTTGATTAACCAAAAACTCATGTTTCCAGAGGTAAGTTATTCAAACCCCAAAGAATCCCCTCTTAACACATGGCTGTGATGCTCCCTCACAACTCCTGCTCGTGATCAAGTAGGTAGGTAGGTAGGTATGTAGGTAGGTAGGTAATAGGTAGGCCCAGCGATACTGGGGTCCCTGGTTCGGGAGTTCCAGGATTTTGGAGATTGTGGAACCACCTCTTAGCCACTTTTGTTTCCAGTTCTGCTCTGACTCGAGGTAGTAGCACTTGTCAGGGTCCCGGCTATAGACTGAATAGCAAGTGGCCCGCTGGAAGTGAAGGACCTCAGTTCTCGTTAGAGCTTCCTCGAAAGGTAAAGTACAGTTGGTTTCTAGTCGTCTCAGCCTCTGCTGCGCCACTGGTGTTGTAGCTGATAATTCGGCTGAAGTGGACTCAGTGCTGTGCAACACTTCACCCACTCAAAGCAAATTCATGCACAAGAGCTTCTTAGACTCGGAACGTTTACACGGACTTACTGAGTTTAGGAAATGGTATTATTTGGTCACGATTTCTCTTCCACCGTGTATGCATGTATATCCTGGGCACAACTTTAAACTACATATGGTAGTTTGGCTCTATTTCGGCAGTTCCAAGGTTCCAAATATTGGCCGCTATTGGTGCTTGGTTGTAACTATTGGCAGCTATTGGTTCTTGGTTTACTCTGTCCAGTAGTAGTAGCTCCTATCAGCATCCCAACTATGGGTTAACTAGCATAGTTAATATAGTAATCCATCTGAAAGGGGAGCCACTGAAATACACTTCGTTGGCATCAGGACGTGGAGTAAAATCACCAGGAGTGAAGGACCCCGAACTATTGTCATAGCATCATTCTAGGAAAGGGTCAATCTGATGTAAAATCTACAGTTTTCTGTGACCACTGGTCATTTCACTTCGACCTGTCACAAGGTACTTATCGCGGCGGCTCAGAAATTGGTACTCGAGTTGTACAAGCGTTTATCACTACAATCCAATGATATACAGATGTCTCTTTGTAAGGACTTCATTCATCATTCCATCTACTGAAAGTCCTATGACGATGGAAGTGCGGCAACGTGTGCAGACCTAAGCAGTTGGAAGCGCACAGTAAGTTACAACTTACGTCTGTCACACATGCATCAAAGCATGCAGATCTTCAACTAGAGGGAAGAATCTTCTGAGAGGATATGTAAAGTCAGACATGCTATTGGCAACCAGGAAGCACAAAGACACAGCAATCATTTGTGTAGATGGAGTGAATCATCATGTATGTGTGCATATATACGCATGCATATATATATATCCGAGTCAGACACCATGATAGATCGTTAGCCACTACACACATTTTTTTCTCTCCTTGTTTTTTCTGTGTACCTTTCTGTAGAAGAGCAAAGGCTCGACACGTAAAAGACTTTTTCTATTCCTGAGCGTTATACTAATACATTTGTTTGTTTGTACTCCACCTGCCTTCGTCTTTTGTTTATTTTCGTAAACTTTCCCTTTATATATATATGTATGTATGTATGTATGTATGTATGTATGTATGTATGTATGTATGTATGTATGTATGTATGTGTGTATGTATCAATGTGTGTATGCATGTATGCGCTTATGTATGTGGATCGAATACATTATAAATAACATCATCATCATCATCACCACCAACAACAACAACAACAACATAACCACCATCACCGTTTTCGTGTTCTTGCTCATGTAGCTCATCATCATAATCATCATCATCATCATCAACATAATCATCATCAACCTCATCATCATCACCATCACCATCGTCGTCATCATCATCATTACCACACTCACCATCATCATTAAAGCAATTTTCAGTATCATAGTCATTACGATTACCATCATCATCATCATCATCATCATCATCATCATCATCATCATCATCGTCGTCGTCGTCGTCATCGTCGTCGTCATGGTAACCATCTGCATCATCATCTTCTTTATCATCATCATCATCATCCATCATCATCATCATCATCATCGTCGTCGTCATCATCACTGTCATCATCATCATCATCATCATCATCATTTTCCTTATAACCTTCATCAACCCATCACTGTATTTCGGGTACCGGAAGTAGCTGTCATTTCATCATTTTAATTAGGAAAACGGTGGTAGCGCGTGTATTGATGAGAGGTTGCAGTGCATACGACTAGAGGTCTTATACTACTTTCTCAACTTACATTCGGGCGTTCAACAAAATAAATACTGGATGCATTCCTTTACACAGATTTATATGTTTTGTTTTTGTTTGTTTTTTTTCTACAGGATATCAGGTAGGAATTATGAAGTCTATATCCTTCTTAGGTCAATCACTCAACGTATAGTTGTATGTTCTCTGGAAGGTATCTCAATTCCACTGAGTACTCTTGAGTGTTTTATAGGATATCGGGTAGGAGTTGTGAAGAGTATTAGCAACATATCTTCAATGAAGTTGTCTGAATTTGGAAACAAAAATTCTGTTAACCGCTGTCTTTCAGGTTGCGGAAGTAAGGTTCTCAACTAGACAGGTGTGTGATTGGACTATCCGGTGCATGTGATCCGTTGGCAACCTGTTATGTGCCTGGTGGAGCTGGCAGAAACGTTAGCACGCCGGGCGAAATGCGTAGCCATTTTTCGTCTGTCGTTACGTTCCGAGTTCAAATTCCGCCGAGGTCGACTTTGCCTTTCATCCTCTCGGGGTCGATAAATTAAGTACCAGTTACGCACTGGGGTCGATGTAATCGACTTAATCCCTTTGTCTGTCCTTGTTTGTCCCCTCTGTGTTTAGCCCCTTGTGGGTAGTAAAGAAATATATGTGCCTGGTGGAATCTGCTCGATCAGGGCAATGATCTGAAGCTGAACTACAGACTGTTTCTTGCATATCTTATAAAACAATGGTTTTTGTTGTTTTGTTTTGTTTTTTCTTCTTCTTCTTTTCGCAAAAGAGGATGTGAACTTGTGTTCTGCTTTTATCGAAACGTATTACTGATAATAAATAAAGTTTGCGTTGTTCCCGGCTGGAAATCGAAACTTTGTACTAGACTTGGCATGGCGGGAATTTTATAATTGCTCACCATGCAAAAATTTAACATTTTCATTAGAGCTCCTCCGAAAAGATAAAAAGCAAGATCAACCACCAAAGCGATCTGAACGAAAAACCCAAGGGATCGAAATCCAATACTTGTACCTCATTCAGTGCAGCCAGTCTATACTTTCTGACATAATTTATCTCTTCCACCCAGCCACGACCTTATAAATTTACAGGTTAAGAGGAATTGTGACGCCATGACTTCAAAGCAATCTCCCAATGACATTAGTAACGATGTTGGAGGTAATTGACTTCAATCAAAAATCTAAATTAAGTTACAGACTCGCTTTACCGGAAGCTAACCTTTTACTCCACGACGTCTCCTATACTTCGCCATATTTGTTCACCACATACAC
>NW_021825687.1:5000-14808 GCF_006345805.1 Octopus sinensis | reverse complement strand
ATTAGTTTCTTGATGACAAGCTCCAACCTCTCGGCTACTCACCTTGGCCAAAATTTTCAAATCTGCGTTGAGCAAGTTATGGGCCTGAAATTATCATGACGTCCCCCTTGTTTGGGTCTTTCTTAATCAGTGCCACTGCTCCTCCTCGCTTTACAAAGCAGGAATACTCCTTTTTTGCTGCCATTTGCGTAGACCAAGTCTGGCATAATGAAATAAAGTTCGTAGGGCAACCATCCAAGCCTGGTGACTTGTCTCTCGCGCATCCTACCATCGCATCCTGTACGTCCGCAGCTGTGATAAGGCCTTTCACAAGACTCCACCTCTCTTGCTGAGAGTCGTGGCAAGGCATGCAGGTAGGCACTAAAGTCCACTCTTGCGTTCTGACTCACCACTTGTCCCAAACAGTTGGGTGAAGTGTGTTGAAAAGCCCCACAACAATCCTTTTAGCTCGAGCAATTCGCGCCCCTGTTCATCTATAAGAGACTTGATGGTGGCTCTGTTGCCTCGTTGCGTCTCCACCACTCGGGCCTCTTGGCGGCTCCAACTCCTTCGTTCCTCAGAGCACGCATCCTAGCTCTGACACGCATCCCTCGTGTTTGGCGTTGAGGTGTTGGTCTAGGGCCAATCTCGCCGCCAGCACGTTGGACGCGATGCCATTCTAAGTGCCTCTTCTAAAACCTTAACTATTCTCTCTCTATTCTATTTCGGTCTAAGCTTGGGCTCTACTGTATCTGACTGATTCTGCTTTAATTTGCTTTTTTTAGGGCATACCACCATCTGTTGTTGATGATGGAACCGTCAAGCTCTCTTAACTAATGTGGCTGATCCTGTCCCTGTAAACCTGTCGTGCTGTAAAAGACGCGTTCAGTTTCCAGTAACCAGGACCCTGCCTATGTGTCTTATCTAAGTCAAGTGTACAAGTCACAAACTGTGATCTGTGTACTGACTATATGAAATTGTGGACAACCTACACTATTTTTATCTATTGTCCTAATAACTACTCTATCTAAGTATGATCTGGACGACCCGATGCGTTACTTCATGTCCACATGGCACATTCGGTGGTCCAGTCGTACCTGTCAGACAGTTTGGAAACGTCTGAGCAGGTCTTTGAGGCATTTGCATCCCCTTCTATGCTATCTCTGCCACGTAGTCTAGATGCGTGTCCAGGTGGCATTCCAATCCCCCACTAAAAGTAAAGACGAGACGTTCCCATGAAAGACACGGAGAAAAATAAATGTTGAAATGTGTACCGAAAATGTGCTGGAGTGCCCGCAAGCTGTGGAGAGTCTGGTCTCACTGATGGCTATGATATTCAGATTTAGTGACTTGATGTCATTTAACAGTAGCCTTGTTTCCAAGGCGACCCCAAGCCACGTACATTTATACTGCCTATTCTGAGCATGTTCCGATAAAATTGTGTTTACACACGAAAGAAAGTGCAAAAAAGGAAAGAGAGGAGAAAAGGTTACTTGTTGTTCGAAGTCCTTTGTCTTTCACCTCACGGTCTTCTTCTATGAGGCTTTTGTACAGTTTTTTTTTTATGAATACTTTTGAAATCTCCTTACTGGCATCATTGTAAGAGATTTCAGGGTGCTGTATTGTTCTGTGTTGCGTGTATTATTTTAATGTGTTTTGTGGTGGTGTTGTGCGTGGGTGGTTACTTGTTTTTATGTCGTTTTCAGTTATGTTGGTGTTTGACCTAATGTGGTTCCATTAGGTCGTGGTTGTTGTGTTTATGGCTGTCAACATTGTTGGGGGGTTTGATGATGGTGTGTCTGTGTTGATGTGTTTTGTTTTCTGTGGATGTTTTTGTTTCGGGAGTGGTGTATCTTCCTGCTTTGTTTGTTATTTTTTTCTTTTCTTTTTTCCCCTTTTTCTTCTCCCCCCTGTGGCTATTTGCCAATCTTCCGTGTCTTCTTCGTCTAATGACAATCGAGAAATCAGAGCTTGGAGAGGGAAAATATTGGGGTCTATTGTAGACTGTGTTGATTTTGTTGTTGGTGTTGGTTGGTGAGCGTTTGGTTGTGGTTTATGCGGTTTGGAGGTGTGGTGTGGGTATTTTGTGTTTGAGTGATGTAGGTATTGTTGTGTTTTGTTTGGGGTCTCGATTTTGTGGGGATTTGGAGTTGTAATGTTCTTCTTTCTCTTCATTTTCACTGAGTGTCTTTTTGACAGATGTCCTTGTTTGGGAGTTGGTTTATTCTGGTTGTTGTTGTTGGTGATGTTTGCTTTCTGTTCTTGGTGCTGCAGTTGGTGTGGTTTGTTTGGTTGGTGAGGTTTGTTCGTGCAAAACGTCGTGTGGTAGTAAACCTGGTTTATTTTGTTTTTTTTCCGGCTGCTGTTGTTGTTGCTGTTGTTTTCTTGCGGCAGATTTGCAGTCTTTTTTTAGGTGTTGCTCACTGCCGCATATGTAGCAACATGGTCTTCTGCCATCGACGACCACATACAACTTGTGGTCCTTCTGATACAACATATCTGGGTGGGTATTTTTTTTATGTCTTCTTGATTTATGTGTAGTAGAAATTCTACTTTTTTCCCACCCCAGTTTTTTGTGCTCCGTGACCGTGGTTTCCAAAATAGTGAAATTGTCATTTTTACACATAAGGGCCTTTACGCCACAGATTATTAGCTATTTTTGGACAGTTGTTTAAAGTGATCTTAGTCACTTTCTGTCCCGATAGCTTAGTGTTAATGTAAGTTCATCTGAATGAAGAGTTAGCGTTGAGAAACGTCTTGCTAACTCTTCAGTGTGGAAAACCACTTTTATGTGTGCGAACTTGTTCCACCAGGTCACATAGTCTTTGTAGTTCCAGATGGGTTTCAGCTTTTTCTATTTTGCTTGTGTTAGCCTTCTCTGGGCTTTTTGTTTTCTTATTAATTATTTTATAAATATTGTTTTTTTTTTTTCATCTTCTAATATTTCTTCTGGTATGTTTATCTTCACTATACCATCTAATTCTGTTATGTAATGTTCGTGTTTTGTATTTGTTGAGCGTAAATTATACTGTTTGTTTTTTTTTTTCTTTAATCGCCTCAGCGAAATTTGTTGTTGTTTTGTTATTGTTGTTGCTGGTGGTGATGTTGTTGTTGGCTGCAGTGGTGTAAAATTGGTGTGTTTGGTTCGATTGTGCGAGTAGGAAGGGGTGGAAATTATTTTCATCATAATTTCCCTGTATTCGAGCAGCTTTGTCAATTTGTTTGGTGTTTACAGTTTTTTGTTTATTCACTGCATTCTTGTTGTTGGAGTAAAACGGTCTGAACGGAATTGTTGGTGTTGTTATTGGTTGTTTTTTGTTGTTGGTGGTGGTGTCAGTGGCAGAAAAGACAGCCGAGCAGCAGATGTCGAAATGGTGGCGCAATTTTAACTTTTTGTTTGTCATTGTTTATTGTTGTTGCTGTTGGTAGTTGAGGTAGTGGAGAGGTGCGGCGGTGGGTGGTGGTGGTGGTGAAGGCGTGGTGGTAACGTTATAGTCTCTATGGTTTTTTCTTGCAAGTGGCGGTGTTGGTGACAGGGCTGTTACTACACGTAGTTGTAGCGTTCATTGCAATCATTGATATTTTACTTTGCGCGCAAAATTCTTTTTTTTTCTCCTAGCGTTTCCAGTCTAGAGAAGCTGGTCGATAAAGGACGCGACCATCGTTCTACTACGTACAATTTCTTGACATTTGAAAATGTCTAGAAAGAAATTACAAAAATTAATAGGGTTGAAACTGCCCCTAGGGGCGAATTCCTCCTTGGAAAAGCCTCAAACGAAGTTGGGTGCCTTACAACCACTTATTTACAAAAATGTACACCAAACTTTGGGCTATAAAATAGTCAAAATAAACGATTACCTTCGGAGTCGAAATACAGCACGTCCATAACAGAGATAGTAGATAGATAGATAGATAGATAAAATGATAGATAGATAGATAGAATAGATAGATAGATAGATAGATAATAGATAGATAGATAGATGACAGCAGATAGATAGATAGATGATAGATAGATAGATATAGATAGATAGATAGATAGATAGAAGATAGATAGATAGATAGATAGATAGATAATATATGATAGATGGATATACGACGGGCTTCTTTCAGTTTCTGTCTACCAAATCCACTCGCAAGGCTTTGGTCGACTCGAGGCTATAGTAGAAGACACTTGCTCAAGGTGCCACGCAGTGGGACTGAACCCGCAACCATGTGGTTGGTAAGCAAGTTACTTACCATACAGCCACTCCTACGCCTATATATATGTATATATATATTCGACGGGCTTCTTTCAGTTTCCGTCTACCAAATCCATTCACATGGCTTTGGCCGACCTGAGTCTATAATAGAAGACACTTGCTCAAGGTGCCAGGCATTGGGACTGAACCTGGAACAATGTGGTTGATAAGCAAGCTACTTACCACACACGACGAGCCTCAGTTAGTTTCTATCTACCAATTCAAGTCATGATTCTCTGAACTCCCTGCAGCAGGCGTCCCTTGGCCAAGGTACCTTCCAGTGTGACTGAACCAGCAACCATGTGGTTGCGACTGAAACTTTTTACCACAGTCACGCAGACTTATTTGTATAGGGTTGTTCGGAAAGTTCGTGCCGATTTATAGTAGCTTATCTTTCAACTTATTTTAGAACATGGTTGAGTCCATAAAATAGGATTTGATTCCACCTCCACTTAGAGCACAGTTTAAGCTATATTTTCGTGGAAGAAGGTTTATGTTCATATAACCTGTGTTAATTCTGTAACCCTTTAAAATGGAAGATAAGAAAGTTCATTTTCGGCACTTGATGTTTTGGGAACTAGACAAAAATTGCTCCACTTATTTAGATCTCTGCAGAATAGTCTTAATGGTTAAAATTTCAATTCTTTGGATGACATAAAAAGATACCTTGATAAATTCTTTGCCATGAAACCACCACAATTCTGGGAAGAGGGTATTTTCAAGTTAAAGGAAAGATGGAGACGCATTGTGCAAGAAAAGGGTTCATATTTGGTTGATTAAAAATATAATGGCAAGTATTTATTGACCTTGATGAATTCTTCGCCATGAAACTGCTTCAATTCTGGGAAGAGGATATTTTCATTTTAACGGAAAGATGGAGACGCATTGTGCAATAAAATGGTTCATATTTGGTTGATTAAAAATGTAATGGCATGTATTTATTGACCTTGATGAATTCTTTGCCATGAAATCACCTCAATTCTGGGAAGAGGGTATTTTCAAGTTAAAGGAAAGATGGAGACGCATTGTGCAACAAGATGGTTTATATTTGGTTGATTAAAAATCTAATGGCATGTATTTATTGACCTTTTTCTTTCCTTTAAAAATCTGCACGAATTTTCCGGACAACCCAATATTTGTAAATATAATCCAATACCTGCAATGAAAGTATTTTAAACCAAAACACTGTAAATTAGGTCAGACGTTTCTAAATAATTTGGCCTATATTTTCGTGTTATTCAGAAGCAGCCATTGTAGCTGGTTCTCAAATATCTCACCTTACAACATTTATTTTGACAAAGGGTGGACTAATTTTACTAGAATGAAAATAAAATAACAAAGGTGGTAGGAGTGAGTGAAAGGCAGAGACGTAACAAAGCATACTGGATAATCCGACATTCTGAGCTTTCGTGTAAGAGGAAATAATCAACGGAGAATATTTTAACGTAAGTCATATTCAATTTATCAATCTCTGTCTGACTCTCTCTCTCTCTCTCTGTCTCTGTCTCTCTCTCTCTCTTTCTCTCTCTCTCTCTCTCTCTCTCTCAATATCTGAAGAGTACAACTGTCGAGCGAATCTGTAATCAAGATCGTTCTGCCGACCTCCCTGAATAGGGAGGAGCGAGCCTGTTTGCTCTCGGTAGTTGCTGTGGCGAAAGAGGTAGTAGGAAGACGAGAGTGAAAGGAATTGCAACAGACATGTTTTATCTCCATTCGCGAGCTAATCGACTTTTTCGTTTTCTTACATGAAACGGAAAATAAGGCTGGAAGAAACGCCTGTTTGCAAACGTGTTTCGTAAAAGATGGAAGTCTATAGCAAGTATGTTGCGAGTGAAAGACCCTGTTTAAAAACGAGAATATAAAAAAGGAGAAAGCAAAGTCTTCAGTGTGAGTATGTTTTTTTGTGGGGTCAACCGCGCCCTCTGCTTCATTTTGTGTAAACCACTCATTCTCATTTAATTGTATGTATTTTAATTGTTTGTTTATTCATACGTTTCGACTCATTCGATACCCTGACCCCCAATGTTTGTTTTGTCTGTCCTCGTATCGTCCCCTCTTTTTCTCAATTTTATGGTGAATAAAGAAATTCTCTCTCTCTCTCTCCCGATATCTGTCACACACAGATGTATATATAAGGTTGGTGTTTAATTATTCTGGCTTTTTTACAACAAATTTTTTTCAACGAAAACAACGTCTATAAATGACTGTCATCTTTAGGCATTCACTTCATACATGCCCGCTCAATTTCAGCTGTAGAAACACTGTCACATCAGACTGGAGCCTGGTGCAGCATCCTGGGTTCCTAGATACCTGTCGAACAGTCGAACCCATGCTAGCATGGAAAACGAGCGTTAAACATGATGATATATGTATATATATATATATATATATATATATATACATATGTATGTGTGTGTGTGTATGTGTGTGTATGTGTGTGTAGCACCTACTTCATTCACTGAGTGGTTGGCGTTATGAAGGGCATACAGCTGTAGAAATTCTGCCAGATCAGATTGGGGCCAAGGGCACCTCTTGCCCTCCCTGATCCTAGTCGAACCCTCCAGATCAGATTAGGGCCTGGGGCAGCCTCTTGGCTTCCCAGATCCCAGTCGAAACATCCAGATCAGATTGGGGCCAGGGACAGCCACTTGGCTTCCAAGATCCCAGTCGAACTGTCCAACACATGCCAGTATGGAAAATGGATGTTAAACGATTTTAAACAATGTGGACGGGAACAGCTATGAAATTTTCATAGACAAGTATTGTTTTGTTCACAAATTCTGCCAGATCAGATTGGGGCCTGGGTCAGCCTCTTGGGTTCCCAGATCCCAGTCGAAACATCCAGATCAGATTGGGGCCTAGGACAGCCTCTTGGCTTCCCTGATCCCAGTCGAACTGTCCAACAGATGCCAGCATGGAAAATGGATGTTAAACAATGATTTTAAACAATGTGGACGGGAACAGCTATGAAATTTTCAGAGACAAGTATTGTTTTGTTCACAAATTCTGCCAGATCAGATTGGGGCCTGGGTCAGCCTCTTGACTTCCCAGAACCCAGTCAAACTGACCAACAGATGCTAGCATGGAAAATGGATGTCAAACAATGTGGAAGGAAACAGCTATGAAATTTTTAGAGACATGTATTGTTTTGTTAACGCGTGAAAATCCGTCTTGGAAACTGACTAAATATTGCATCGGTACTTAATTATTGCGGCTTTTGTTATTCAAATCAAATTCTATTTAAAAAAAAAACAATGACAATACTTAACAAAAACATCTTCTAATCGCGGTATGATGATGATGATCATCATCATGGGTGCTTTTACGTGTTACCGGCACAGGGGCCAGAGGAGGCTGGCAAACGGCCACGATCGGTTGGTACTTTTTATGTGCCACTGGCACGGAAGTCAGTTAAGGCGGCGCTATATATATATATATCATCATCATCATCATCATCGTTTAACGTCCGTTTTCCACGCTAGCATTGGTTGGACGGTTCGACCAGGGTCTGGGAAGCCAGGAGGCTGCACCAGGATCCAGTCTGAACTGGCAGTGTATCTACAGCTGGATGCCCTTCCTAATGCCAACCACTTCGTGAGTTTGGTGGGTGCTTTTATGTGCCACCGGCACAGAGGCCAGAGGAGGCTGGCAAACAGCCACGATCGGTTGGTGCTTTTTACGTGCCACTGGCACGGAAGCCAGTCAAGGCGGCACTATATATATATATGTATATATATATGACCACGATCGGTTGGTGCTTTTACATGTCACCGACACGGACGCCAGTCAGGCGGCGCTGGCATCTGCTACGTTCGGATGGTGCTTTTAACGTGTCACCGGCGCGGGTATCTTAACTACAATTTCCATTTGATTTTCATTTTGATGTTGGTGTTAACGTTCTTGACTCAATAGGTCTCCTCAAGAACAGCGGGTTACTCTACAATCTAAGATTAGCACAGCAGGCCGTCCTGCGAGACATGAACTCACTTCATTTGTCGGGTCTTCGCAGTCACAGCATATCTCAGTGGTCTCGGTCTTCGTCATTTCTTCTGTGCGACCCTACGTGCCACTGGCACGGGTATCACAACTACAATATGAACTCACTTCATTTGTCGGGTCTTCGAAGTCACAGCATATCTCCAATGGTCTCCTCATCCATCCATAGTACATGACCATACCAGCGCAAACATCTCTCTTGCACGCCACATCTGATGCTTCTTATGTCCAGTATTTCTCTCAGGGCACTTACACTCTGTCGTGTGTACACGCAGACATTACACATCCAGCGAATCATGCTAGCTTCATTTCTTTCGACCCTACGCATATCTTCAGCAGTCACAGCATATCTCCAGAGGTCTCGGTCTTTCGTCATAGTCTCTGTGAGGCCTAACGTTCGAAGGTCATGCTTGACCACCTCATCCCATGTCCTCCTGAGTCTACTTCTACCCCGGATTCCTTCAACTGTCGTGTGTGCACACTGATATTACACATCCAGCGGATCATGCTAGCTTCATTTCATTTGAACCTACGCATATCTTTAGCTGACACAGCATATCTCCAGAGCTCTCGGCATTTCGTCATTGCCTCAGTGAGGCCCAACGTTCGAGGGTCATGCTTCACCTACTCATCCCATGTCTTCCTTTCACTGTTTGGGAATGGCACTTCTTTACACATCTCTCCTCATCCATCCATAGTACATGACCATACCAACGCAAACGTCTCTCCTGCACGCTGCATCCTATGCTTCTTATGCCCAACACTACTCTCAGGGTGCTTACACTCTGTCGTGCATGGACTCTGGAATACAAAGCAAATTTGAAGCAGTGACAGAACAATATTCGAAGCATTCACGAACAGAACAATATCTGTCTCTGAAAATTTCATAGCTATTTCCTTCCACAACTTTCTTCCATGATGTGGGGTTCGCTCAGAAGCAAATGGCGTCCATCTTTGCCGTGATCCGGAGCAAATTAACCATCTACTTCAATTACTGCTTCGACTTTGCTTGGAAGTCGGTCAGGCCATCATTTAAACATGTTTTTGTTAAATATTTTCATTGATTTTGTTTGCGGCCATGCTGGAGCACCGCCTTTGGTTGAGCAAATCTACCCCAGGACCTATTGTTTGTAAGCCTAGTACTTATTCTATCGGTCTCTTTTGCCGAACTGGTATGTTACGGGGATGCAAACACACCAGCATCGATTGACAAGCGATGTTGCGAGGGGTAGGGGGGGCAAACATAAACATATATATATATATATATATATATATATATATATATATATATATATATATATTATATATATATATATATATATATATATATATATATATAATATGTATATATACACATATGCATATATACAACGGGCTTCTTTCATTTTCCGTCGACAAATCCACTCACAAGGCTTGGTCGGCCCGTGGCTATAGTAGAAGACACTTGCCCAAGTTGCCACGCAGTGAGACTGAACCAGAACCATGTGGTTGGTAAGCAAGCTAATGACCACACAGCCACTCCTGCACCTGTTTCAGTCATTGGACAGCAGCCTTTCTTGAGCCCCACCTGACAGGGTTTCATTCTAAGATATTGA
>NW_021825686.1:2500-14855 GCF_006345805.1 Octopus sinensis | reverse complement strand
TCTATCTATCTATCTATCTATCTACCTATAGATAGATAGATAGATAGATAGATAGAGAGATAGATAGATAGATAGATAGATAGATAGATAGACAGACAGACAGATAGATAGATAGATAGATAGATAGATAGATAGATAGATAGATAGATAGATAAAGTGGCAGACAGACAGAGACAGACAGACACGCGCACAAACGTATGTATGTAAGGGTGTTACGTGTATACGTTTGTGTCTGTGTATATGTATGTGTAAGTTAATATTCCTGTGTATGAATATTTGTGTCTTTTATGAGAAGCTATTCCAACATATTATTCTACATTATCGTAAATTTCGTCCACGTATATTATATTATTCCATGACAAAACACATTTCTTTTAGCCGCCTACATAAATGTTTTGCCAATATAAATGTACACAGCAACAGAAACAGAGATTAAAAGAAAGGAAATAAAATAATAAAAGAAATATTATAAAAACACTTCATATGAGTGTGAAAAATACGTACATACAACACATACAATGGACGTACACGAACATATAAACACATTATATGTACACTGAGTCTTTTACGTGTTTAGCAGGTGGTTCTAGATTCTTTTCTTCTATAGGCACAAGGCTCGAAACTTTGGGGGAGGGAGCCAATCGATTAGATCAACCCCAGTACGCAAGTGGTACTTAATTCATCGACCACGAAAGGATGAAATGCAAAATCGACCTCGGCGGAATTTGAACTCAGAACGTAAAGACAGACGAAATACCTATTTCTTTACTACCCACAAGGGGCTAAACACAGAGAGGACAAACAAGGACAGATAAACGGATTAAGTCGATTATATCGACCACAGTGCGTAACTGGGAATAACTAATTTAACATGATTTTGTTTAGAAGGAACAGAATGTTACAAGTGGTTAGGTTTTGCCTTATATTGTTTTCAATGAGGTGAGTTTCCTTATTTAAAAATGTTAGAAATGGTTAAGTTTTGGCTTATATTTTCCAATGAAGAAGGTTTCCTTATTTAATCTAACTTGAGTTGATGTTCCAATGGCACATTGATAGAATGGAAATATAAATTGTGGTAGTAGTTGCTTTGCGCATTTCTCATTATGTTCACTAAAGGGTATCATTCTGTATTCTGGGAATGCAATCTGCTGTCGATGCAGAGTGCATCTGCGTCTGGGCGATAATCCCGTGGACCCTATGTAGTTTTGGTGGCAACCCAAGCGTTTTATGATATAAATTAGGTTTTCTGAAGCACAAGTAAAATTAGATTTGATTTTGAATTTTTGTCCCTCTTTAAAGAGGAAGAATTCTGATCCTTCTAGAAAGTTTGGGCATGTTGCGCAATTTGGCCTACCACATTTTTTCACTTTTGCATCCGTTATTTCAGAAAACAATTTTGCGTTTGTGAGGATCTTTTTTAGTGATTTCGGTTGTTTGTAGCTTCTAATGATTTTATGTATGTGTAAAATTTCCTTTAATCTGGGGTCCTTATGTAGCATTGGTAAATTTAGGGTGATGATGGTGAAGGCTTCTTTGTTCTGGGGTTGCATGTGGATATGTACGGCAGTATTTTCGGGGAAGGTGTGTTGCTGTGTTGAACTTTTCTTAAGGTTTCTATGTCGATTTGTGTTGCACGTCTGATTCCATCCTCTATGAGTTGAACTGGGTAGTTTCTGTCAATTAGGGTGTTTTTGAGTCATTGCAGTCTAAAGTTTCTGGTATTTTGTTCTGACACTATTGTGCATATCCTTCTTACAACGTTGAAGGGATGTTTGTTTTGGTGTGTCTTGGGTGGCATGAATCTGGAACACCAGCACAAGTTAGATTAAATGAGGAAACCTTCATTGAAAAATATTAGCCAAAACAACCATTTCTAACATTTTTAAATAAGGAGACTCACCTCATGTTTGATTATCACCCTTATACCGCAAAAAATCCCTGATTACCTTTCCTGTCTGGAACCCTATATTTCACAACATAGCGAAGACATGACACGATAAAGGTAAAGAAATTTGAAAAATTTGAAAAGAAAATACTTTGTTTAGCCCGAGTCTATACTTGAAGAGACTTATCAAAGTTGCTACGCTGTGGGACTGAACATGGAACCACGTTGTTGGGAAGCAAGCTTTTTACCACACAGGCGAATCCAAGATAAGAAAGAAACAGTAAAAAAGAAAACAACAAAATTCAATTGGACATAGAAAATGAATTTATTAGATTGGTTCTCAGTGAAAGTTTTAAATGGGAAAATAGCAGCAGAAATGACGTCTTGGAGACGGTTCTTCGAGAGAAAGACGAAAAACTCCAAAGAAGATAAATGGAGGAAAGAGTAGATAGACCCCAAAAGAAGCGCGTGTCTCGTTATATGGCCCAAAAATAATATATATATATGTATATATGTGTGTATGTGTATGTATGCATGCAGATGTATATGTATATGTATATGTATATGTATATGATATATATATATATATATATATATAATATATATAGATATATATATGTCATATATATATTATATATATATGTATATATATATATTATATATATGTGTATATATATATATTATATATATTATATATATATGTGTATATATGTATATGTATATATATATATATATATAATATATATATATATATATAATATATTATATATTATATATATATATATAGATATAGATATAGATATATATTTATATTTATATACATACTTACACAAGGAGATGCGGAAAGTTCTTCCTGGCTTTGAGTAAAGGAGAATACGGGAAGACCAGTTAATTATGATATTATTCAACATTATTCCCCTCTCAGATTCATAAACTTATTGCAGCGTTCCTTCGTTCTTTCTAAGCCCTGAAGAAAGAACTCGGAAGGTTGGGTCTCCAGCCAGGCCTTTCGCGATACCCTTAAAGTCAAGATCCTTTCGGCACTCCTTCGAATATATTCGAATTGGCTATAGCCGAAGTTTACCCAAGTTGCCGTGCTGTGGGATTGAACCCAAAATCACGATCTTGCAAAGTATGCTTGTTAACCACACAGCCATGCGGACTCAATCCTACTGCGTGGCACCTTGGTCAACAGTCTTCTCCTGTAGTCTTGTGAGTGGATTTTGTGCAAAAATTTCATTGTACACACACACACACACCACACACACAGACACACACACACACACACACACACATACACACACACATATTTGTATATGAATTTGTGTGTCTTTGTGTCTATGTTCCTCGCCACTGTTTTGTGTGTTTACAACTTTGCAACTAAGCCCTTTCGCAAAAGGGAGACCGATAGAATAAGTATCAAGCTTTAAAAATGCATTGGGGTGATTCAGTCGACTATAATACTCCACAATGCAGTGTTCCAGTATGGACGCAGTCTAAGAACTCTGAAACAAGTGAAAGATGAAAGACAAACGAAGAGTCAAAACTATTGAAAAGGTTGCAAGACGCAACGAACATTTTTGGAAAATAAAAATAAGAAATGAGTGGTAATTTCACCGGTGAGTGTGTTACATTATAAGGCACAAAAAAGAAAATGACTCTCCCCAGACACAACAGAATATGCTTCAACACACGAACTCACATAAAGAATCTTGCAAACCAAATCCAAAAACGAAATACAAACGAAGAATATTTTTGTTGAAGTCTACCAAAAGATATACGGTAAATAAAATGTAGAGATGAAACTCAAATTTAAAATGTCATTTAAAATATATTTCGTCATGTTTTATGCAAGTTCACACCTTTTATTTTTACACGTTTCACATTTGTATGAAATCTTTATATTTACATAAATAACAACAGAGAAATATCGCAGCTATGGAAAACGTTCCTACCAGTAAATGTTTTTACTATGAGATATATCAGGCTTTGGTAAACATACAAGACAATCCAGTTGTCATCTAACCATCTGAAAATAACAAGTAAATCTCCCTCAAACCACACCTCAGTGATGGCCGCCATATTACGTTATTTGCATCATTTTTTTCTTCGGATGTCAATTCCATTTTAATCTTTTAGCTTTTATTTTTTTTACTTCATTCAAGTCATTAGACTACGACCATGCTGCAGCACCGCCTTCAAAAGTTTTTAGTCGAATGAATCGATCCTAGAACTGCATTTTTTTTAAAAGTCTGATGCTTAATCTATCGGTCTCTCGCCAAAACGCTAAGTTACGGGGATCTAAACAAACCAACACCAATAGCCAGGCGATGGTGGAACATAAACACAGGCACAAAGATACTCACATACACGCTCATACTCACACACACATATGTGTATATACACATACATACATACGTACATACATGCATGCATGCATACATACATATATATATATATATGCGACGGGCTTCCTTCTGTCACCGTCTACCAAATCCACTCACAAGGCTTTAGTCGCTCCAAGGCTATAGTAGAAGACATGTCCAAGGTGCCACGCGGTGGGACTGATCCCGAACTCAGAGCATAAAGACGGACGAAATGCCGCTAAACACTTTTTCCGGAATGCTAACGATTCTGCCAGCTCACCATAAGAAGATAGCATTGTCCTCTTCTTTTAAAATTAAACAGCACGGAACTAGAACCTCCAAGTTCGCTTCAAATCATAGTAGCCTATTTAACTCATGGCTTAGTGGTTAGAGAATTCGGCTCACAATCATGAGGTAGCGAGTTCGATTCCCGGTCCGGGCTGTGCATTGTATTCTTGAGCAAGACCCTTTATTTCATGTTGCTCCAGTTCACTTGGGTGTGGAAATGAGTTGCGATGTCACTGGTGCCAGCTGTATCGGCCTTTGCCTTTCCCTTGGATAACATCAGTAGCATGGAGATAGGTGGGGCTGGTATGCATGAGCGACTGCTGGTCTTCTATAGACAATATTGCCTGGAATTGTGCTTCGGAGGGGAACTTTCCAGGTGCAACTCCATGGTCATTCCTGACTGAAGGGGCTTTTTGCTTATGAAATCTAGTGTGAACCAAGAATCAACTTTGTCAGCCATACTCATTCTTTTTATACATCAACAAACTACTTGACATTTCTTCAATTAAGTTTACGGCTCTGCAGGGGATAACGCCCCCACATTCTTCTAAATAAGGGAAAGTGAAATAAAAATAAAGAAAAAATAATTAGCAAAAGAAGGAAAGAAGAGAAAAATAACAAGAATGAATGAATAACTGAATGTCTGACTAAACAAGTAACTGGATCAATGAACGACATCTAAAAAACGTGAGAAGAAAGAAATGAAGACAAAATACTAGAAGAGACAAATAAATAAATGACTGAAGGAATTAATAAATATATTAACGTGAACGAAAAAAGTAGATGGAAGCGAGAAGTCGAAGACTAAAATGAGAGAAAATAATAACGCCATTTGAGAGGCGAATTCCGACGAAACTAAAGAAAGAAAAGAGAGAACGAAAGAACTCAAGGAAGATAGAGAGAAAGAACGAAAGAGAGATGGACCGAAAGAATTTGGTCCTGTTACTGTCATTTGATGTCGAGCTAAAAAGCTCGTGTATAATTGTGAGGAACTTCCTTCTTTTTTTCTATTGCTATTTTATAGAATATATTTTATTTTATTCATTGATTTTGGCTGTAATCAGAGTCGTTGGCAAGCGACAACGTGTGAAAAATATGCTCTTCAAAAGAATTCTTCGTGTCGCTGGATATTGTACGATGTTCAATGTTACGTTTAGAAAGCAGACGACTTTTGAGGTTCGTAAATGTTCACATCTATATAATAAGACAACAACGTTTTATTTTGTTATCTTCGTCGTCGTCGTCGTCGTTGTTGTTGTTGTTGTTGTTGTTATTATTATTATTATTATTATTATTATTATTATTATTATTATTATTATTATTATTAAGGCGGCGAGCTGGCAGTAACGTTAGTACGCCGGGCGAAATGCTCAGCGGTATTTCGTCTGCCGCTACGTTCTGAGTTCAAATTCCGCCGAGGTCGACTTTGCCTTTCATCTTTTCGGGGTCGATTAAATAAGTACCAGTTACGCACTGGGGTGGATCTAATCGACTAGTCCCCTTCCACCTAATTACAGGCCTTGTGCCTATAGTAGAAATTATTATTATTATTATTATTATTATTTATATTATTATCATCATCATCATCGTCATCATCATCACTAAATAAAATAAAATAATAATAATAATATTTTCTGTTATAGGCACAAGACCTGAAATGTTAGGGAAGGGTGAAAGTTGAATACATCGACCCCAGTACACGACCGGTAAATGTTTCATTGACCCCAAAGGATGAAAGGCAGAGTCGACCTCAGCGGAATTTGAACGCAAAACTACGAAATACCAGTTAGCATTTCCTCGGCGTGCTAAGGATTCTGTCAGTTCACCTCCGTAAAAGTTATGATAACAATAATAACAAGGGCACCCAGAGAACGCAAACCTCCGCCAAAGCAACACCAGCGTCCTCTCAACGACAGATAATTTTTAAAATGAGAATATCTGAAATAAACTCGACTGCTCCCACAAACGAGAATACAAAAAATGAACCCGACCGCTCTCAAATATTAATTAAAAAAAAACAGGAAAGATAATCCAAAATCTTTGTCCGGTCCTGGATCGATCCCACAATCTAATCAATTTGTGCCAGTTATGAGGCCAAATATATCTGAAAGTGTCATCCGAATTCATTCAGCGGTTCTTGAAATATCTTGTCAACGGACAAACAAACACAACTGAAACAATAATATAATAATAATAATAATAATAATAATAATAATAATAATAATAATAATAATAATAATATAATAACAATAATAATAATAATCCTTTCTATTATAGGCACAAGGGCAGCCGTTTGGGGGTGAGGAATAAGTCGAATACATCGACCCCAGTGTTTCACTGGTACTTAATTTGTTGATTCCGAACGGATGAAAAGCAAAGTCGATCTCGGCGTAATTTGAACTCATAACGACGAAATTCCACTCAGCATTTCGCCTGGCGTGTTAACGGTTCTGCCAGATCGCTTCAACAGCAGCAGCAGTAGCAACAACAGTAACAACAGCAGCAGCAGCAGTAGGAATAACAACAACATACAATAATAGTAATAATAGCAATAATAATAATAATAATAATAATAATAATAATAATAATAATAATAATAATATTAACAATAATGAATATGATGGTGATGATGATAATCGTAATAATAATAATAACAACAACAACAACAACAACAATAATACTACTACTACTACTACTACTACTACTAATAATAATAATAATAATAATAATAATAATAATGAAATAATAATAATAATAATAAAACGCCTTTCAACGTTAAACATCAAAAGGCTAGAGTTATATTATTTCCCTGGAGGTTATTGTATATTTTTTTGTGTTGTCGTAATCAAAGCAGCTCTATCGATAACGAAGATAATAACGGTTTATAGCAATGGCCGTAGGGCTTACTAAGTTCTGTAATAGTTGAATAAATTGATTTTCTTCAGTACTCTGTCTGGTGAGGTCTGGTGTGGTCTGGCGTCGGTTCGGTTTGTGCTGATTTAGCGTGGTTTGGTCTGGTGCGTATTTTATCCACCTCATAAAAGGATGAAAGGTAAGGTAGGTGCCGACCATCGACTGCATTTGAATTTAGGAATTAAAGGAACATGGTTAAACACCGCAAAGAATTCAGCAGAGCGGGGAAAAGATCGATGAAACTGACTGCACACGTGATTGGTACTTATTTATATCAGTGATTCCGAAAGAGTGAAAGACAAGGTGTTTCGCCGATTGAATCTGAAATCAGAACGTATTATCATTACTATTACTATTATTATTATTATTATTATTATTATCATTATTATTATTATTATTATTATTATTATCATTATTATTATTATTATCATTATCATTATTATTATTATTATCATTATTATTATTATTATTATTATTATTATTATTATTATTATTATTATTATTATTATTATTATTATTATCGTTGTTGTTGTTGTTAAGTCGGCGAGCTAGTAGAAACGTTAGCGGCGAAATACTTAGCGGTATTTCATCTGTCTGTGTTCTGAGTTCAAATTCTGCTGAGGTCGAATTTGGCTTTCATTCTTTCGGTATCGATAAACTAAGTACCAGTTGCGTCCTGGGGTCGATCTAATCTACTGGCCCCTCCCCCAAAATTTCGGGCCTTGTGCCAAAAGTAGAAAAGATTATTATTATTATTATTATTATTATTATTATTATTATTATTATTATTATTATTATTATTATTATTATTAAGGTGACGTGATGGCAGAATCGTTAGCACGCTAGACGAAATGATTGGCGGTATTTCGCCCGGCTCTGCGTTCTGGGTTCAAATTCCGCCGAGTTCGACTTCGCATTTCATCATTTCGGAGTCGATAAATAAAGTACCAATTGAATACTGGGGTCGCTATAATCGACTAGTCCCCACCACCAAAAAGATTGCTGCCTTTGTGACAAAATCTGAAACTATTATTATAATTATTATTATTTTTATTGTTGTTGTTGTTCTTCTTCTTATTGTTGGTGTTGCTGTTGTTGTTGTTGTTGTTGTTATTATTATTATTATTATTATTATTATATTATCATTATTATTATTATCATTATAATTATTATTATGACTGAGTGAGAGAACAGTGCATGCCATCAAAGTGACACTGGGATAAAATATACGAAGCCCAGAATATCCATCATGACTACTCGTCTGATAAGGGTACACTAGGCACATGCATCACAAGCATATGTGCACGACATGGTGATCTCATATCAAGATAAACAGCGCATGACCTTGTAGGTGGGGCTCAGTCGAATAGCCCATCCCACTCAAGTGGTCCCTGAATAAGGATTGTTTAAGGATGTTGAACGAACCATCCATGTTTCCAAAGGTGAATATTCCAAACCTCTAAGAATTCCTTTCAACATATGGCTATGATGCTCCCCCACTACTTCTGCTCGTGATCAGAGATGCACATATCGTCAGCCACTAAGGAACATGCTCAACTGGTTAAAGTCAAATAACTGACAAGCAAATCTGTGGTATTGAGCAGAATATTGCTGTAGCCCAAATTTTATTATTATTATTACTATTATTATTATTATTATTATTATTATTATTATTATTATTATCTTTTTTTCCGTCTTTCTTCAAATTCCCTTCTGTTTCTCGCCGAGTGTTTTCCGTACACCTGGGGCAGAGAAGCTCATTGTCTACATTCCCAGATTACACACGTAAATTCACGGGTAAAATATGTATTTTTAAAAAATCAAACAAATAAATTTATGAATCTGTTATTGCCCTTTTGGAAGAATTTGAAACCCCGTTCCAAAGCACGCTGGGCGGAATGCTTTTCGGCATTTTGTTCGTCTTCATTCGCCATGTTCAAATTTCACCGAAGTCAACTTTGCCTTTCTATTGTTCTTACTATTGTCGTCGTCGTCGTCGTCGTCCTCCTCCTCTTCTTCCTTCTCCTTTTCCTTCTTCTTTTTTCTTCTTCTCCTTTTCCTTCTTCTTTTTCTTCTTCTTTTTTTCTTCTTCTTTTTTCTTCTTCTTTTTTCTTCTTCTTCTGTAGCTTTTTACTGTTGCACCTTCCTGAGGTGTGTGCAGCATTGTGTTCTTAATTTTGCAGACAATGGGCGAGAGTATAGACTTCTTTTCTTCATATAATGCACCAGTTTTACTATGAGATGCTCAACCACTTAATCCAGTACTCTACCATTTCTGTCAACTTGTATCCGAGTCATTGTGGTCCTTTGCCAAGCAAATATCTACTAATTTCATAGACACTTCCTCTCAGTCATTTCTCAGGAATATATCCTAATATGGATGTTTGCTGCATTTTATGCCAGTAAAAGAATAAGCAACCTGTCTGGCTCTTCCACTTACCAGCCTATCGCCTTTACTTCCGGTTTGGCAAAGGCCACTGAAAATATGGTAAATATCTATATCTTTCCCCCGCACAAGCTAAAGCGTACTGATATGTTTCTTGTTTCACTAATTATCAATATACTTCAGCTTCTGTAGCTGGATCTATTGGAAATGTGCATCTCCTTTACGACACATGTCTGTGGTATTTCATCATTGAGGACTTCAACGAAAGCAAGCTTGTTTCCCCTAACAGTACCGAAGCCCTCTATTGTATCTGGCAAAAGAAACAGTCTCATTTGGGGTTCTTTCTATTTGGGGTTCTTTCGAAACTTTTCAGTTCTTACTATTGCAATGTGTACCTACAGAGCCCTCTTTGCTGCAATTCTAATAAAGCTAGCGGACAATGATGTTTCTTAAACTAACATAGCAATACTCAATAAACACTGACATGCATAGATTCTGTGATAACATTTGCCTAAATAATACATTTCTCCCACCTAAAGATTTTGTGCATTCGACTCTCCCGTCAACCGTATTCACCAGCAGATGGTTGTAACTTAGTACCACGTATTTTGTGTCGTGGTTCATGAGTTGTATTTATGATGTATTACTCTATCCGCAGTTACTATACATTCGACTTATGTAAAATACTTTATCTGTAGTTCATTTATTTGTTAATGGATCCAGTGTCTGTTAATGGCGCTGTATTTGTATTTCTATTGTTATTGGGTTCGCTCAAATAGTTTTCGTGGATACCTGTCGTTGATTAGTGTTTGTTTCATTCTGTAGATTTAAGTAATCGATATTAGATTTTGGTATTGAGCTGTTTTATAGATCAGCCTTTAATTTCAACATCTAGCGTTGTTTCCATTACGATCAGTGTATCTATTCCCATATCTGATATATATCACATGATCATGTACTGAAATCACTTTTTTCTATTGTGATCAAAGAAAGCGTCGCAAAAGTAGGCCCTAATGGAGAACCCATAGCTACACTATAATTTTGCGGATAAATATTGCCTTTTAAACTGTTATAGAGTATGTGGATGATAGAATAGTCGTAATGGACATATTGGAAGATGTTGATAGAGAGCGATTAACGGAAAACCTAGGACACGATTCTGTTATAAAATTTAAACACTATAAATGGAACTTCTAACGATAAAATAACATTATTCCTATAAACATTAGATAAGAAAAAATAACCGATACTTCACATCTATCAATACTAAAGGCAGTAATTAATGCCTGTACTTAAATGGAGACAATGAACGTTCTCTCAGATAAAATATCTACATAGAAAAAAATCTAGAAACAACATTTACATTCTCTTACATAAACAAAGCACTTAATAAAATTATGTGTAGAATAAAACAATACGAATTTACAGCGAGTGTATTAAGAAGCGCAATAAACGAAGCCATAGAACAATAAATACAACGAAATAGCTGCATCTATTAAAATTTAACAAACCACACATAGAATGTATGACACAAGTTACATTTATACTGACTATAGAACAAACACATTATTTAAAGATTGTTGTGAAGCAGAACGCAAAGTACACTGAGCCCAGCCATAAAGTAGTTTGCATCAAATAGAGTTTAAACATTAGAGTTTTAAAATCTTGTTAAAAATAACAAACGACAAGTGTGTAAACGAGTTAACAAGTTAGTAATGTCTAATGTGATTTATCAGATTCGTAAATTTGATTGTGATTTTGGAAGTCGTGGTCTTCACGACTCCAGCTATTATATTATATATACGCAAATACAATATATTCTCGCTGGTTGTATAAGCATTTAAATTTTTTAAAAGGTTTAATAGCATTTCTCTACGTAACACAAAGATAGAAAAATGTTTATTAACAATACAACTGTACAATATAGAAATCGCCACAAAACTATGCGATTAATGATGGAGTTAAAACTAAATTTGATTGCAATAGTGGAGGTTGCAGACTCTACAACTCTAACTATTACAAGGGCCACACAGATACCTTGTCACTGATACCTTGTCACTGATGTAACAAGCAACTACAAAAAGAATTAGTGGCAATACTCTGCGTAAAACAACAGGAAAACATTAATAAACAACACATCTATACGATGCAAAAATCTCTGCAAAAATAATGGTTATTGATGGTAGTAAAACTAAGAGCACAGTACAATGCAAAAATAAATTCCTATAGAGCAGGCACGCGCAGACAAAAGATGCAACACTTCGCGACTGCTCAAGTAAAAACGTCAAAGGAGAAACAATGTCGGTTGACGACGTTAATGTCAATAACAATTTGATTGCACATAACTACTTTCAAGTGACAGAATCAAACAGAAACATCACCTCTTGGTGAAGAAGATGAGGAGAAGTGATCTAGAAATATTAAGGGGGGATTTCAGAGGATTATTTATTCACAAAAACTGCAGGTAGCTCACGTGGAAAGAGGGAAAAAGTCATTGAATTAAAAATACATAAATCT